>NW_026973455.1:0-25000 GCF_036172545.1 Culicoides brevitarsis | reverse complement strand
TTTTTAGTAATTTTATTTTTAATTTTTTAAAATTTTGCATCAAAAAATGTTCAATATTGTAAAGAAAAAATAGAATTTACGAACAAAATTTTGTTAAATCTCAAGATCTTTTATCGAATTGGGTACTTTTTAGTACTGCGCGATACTCGACTTTCGATATTTTTTCTTACTAAGTCTAAAAATTTATTTTTTTTTCGATAATTGTATAAATTTTTTACCTAAATTAAGACATGCCAACGTATTTGTGCATTTCCACTCCTTTTCGTGTGCCGCCGTCTTCATGTCGTCCATCACAAGAGGCACCCATCCGCCAAAAACGTACATGCGATGCCCAATCAGGGTGCTACTATGCAAGGAACGCGGCAACGGAATCGGTCCCTCCGTCGTCGGTCTCGTCCAAATCATCGTATTCGTGTCGAGCAACCACAAATCCCCAAGTCGACATCCACTCATGCCCCCATAAATGACCAACATGCTCTTCTTGCTCTTCTTATCCACATAAGCCACGGCGGTATGCGATTCGCGTGGCGGCGGACTTGCGCCATACGTCTTCGGGATCTCCCATGCCAGCTGATTGTTCTTAATTGTGAGCGTGTACAAGTCATTCAAGTACTTTGGAATGTTATTTTTCGGGTCGTCACTCTCGTTTGCCAATCCGCCAAACAGGTAAATTTTGTCGCCTACCATCGTAAAGCTGTGCCCGAGACGCGGGCATGGTGGCGGTCCGTTATCTGGCGGCTTTGGCGACAACTTTTTCCATTCCCATTTTGTGGCTTGCAACTCGAAGAGCTCGTTCGAGTATTTGCCGTACTCAACCATGCCGCCGAACACGAAGATGCGAGTTCCGTCGACGACGAAGCCGTACGCTGCGCATCCCGGGGGCACGTCACCTTTTGTTGCTGGCACATACCACTGATTGGAAGCTGGAAACACGAAAAAAAGTAAGTTAAAATCTTTGAAATTAAATAAATTTATTCAAATCAAGCAAAAAAATTGAAAAAAAAATACCGCATCTCGATATTTCTTCGAAATCCGGTAAAAACCGATAAATAGGTGCCGGAAAATACGAACAGTGGGTTAGTGTTTGCGAAAGCAAATGCAGGGAGTGTCAAGATATTTCGTAACAATTTGCAAAAAATACATTTCAAGCTGCTTAAAATTTGATTTAATTTTTTTTCTCTTCTAAAAGTTGAAAATTTAATATAAAAAAAAATATTTAAAAAATAAAAATTGTCATTAAAAATGAAAATTAAAAAAAAAATTAAATAATTATTAATAAAATTTTTAAAAAATTAATTTAAATTTATTTTTTTTAATTTCAAAATAAATTTTTAAATTAAAAAAAAATGTTAATAAAATTTTGAATAATTTTTTTTAATTTAAAAATAAATTCTCAAAAAATTTTGAAAAATAATTTCAGTAAATAATTTTTTAAAAAATATCTTTAAAGAAAAAAATACGATTTTTAATAAAAAAAATAATAAAAATTAAATATTTTTTATAAATTTAAAAAAAAATTAGCAGCAAAATTTTGTCATTTTTTACAAAAAAAGTATTTTTCAATTTTTTTTTTATTTGAAAAAAAAAATCTGCTCCATTAAAAAAAAAAATTGAGAAAAATCTTGAGAAATCAATTGAAAAATTTTAATAAAATTTAATTTTTCAAGAAAAATGATTAAAAATTATTTTAAAAGCGGTTTTGCGTTACGAAATACTTGAAAGCTCCCCGCGCTGCAATTTTGACAAGCATTTTCATGGAGGACGCCATATTGAAAAAGCGATTTGCTCAATAACAATAATTGCGGCAAATGTTTACGAACCTGTATTGTAGACGTGCAACTCGTCGACAATGCCCTCGTTGCCGCCCCCGAAGACCACCATGAGTTCCTTGATGTTGACCGCGCGATGTCCATGCCTGGGACGCGGTTGCGGGCCCGTAGATCCCGTAATTTTCTTCCATTTCAATGGCAATGGCGACAAAGCCTGCTCCATTTTCTACCGCTTTTTTGCTGTTGTTTTGTTTTTTTTTTCTTCTTTCTTTTCGCACGTTCGGTGCACGCGTCACTTGTCTTGCCGTGCACGCAAAAAAATTATTTTTCCTCAAAATTTGTCTCTGTGAATGCCGTTGACCACGGTAAAAATATTAACATTGTACTCTTTGCGTTCGCGTTTTTCGGAAACGACGAAGACGAAAAAACGGGCCGCCGATATTTTCAACCGGATTCTCACTGGTTGTGCACTACTTGCTCGCCCGATTTCGTCGAAACACAGTCACTAGACACTTTTTGCACCGCTTCCGATAAATTGTTGCCCGCTGACTCGCTTTATTCTCGTTTTAATGGCGTATTTTACGAGTTTGCTATGGCGTCTTCTTCACTTGAAAGCTGATTCCCAGTGCGTTTTTTTGCGCGAAAACGCCTCTTTGCACTGGGATTGCACAAAAACAAAATGTCACATGGGTCCTTATCACTTTCATACGACTCAAAATTAGTTCAAAATATTGCCGCACTTCCGTTTTGGTGGCGCCAAACAGGATATGGACCGGGAACTCGAATCAGCAGAATGGCAAATTACAATTTATCACTTTTATTCGTCTCAAAACTAAAAATAAACAAAAATGTCTGAAGTCGTCGAGAATTCTCTTACAAAATTGGCTCACGATTACTTCCGAACGCTCTCGCCGTTGGCAGAAAAGATCAATGCCGACATTGAGGAAGTAATTGTCGAGCTGCAGGACCACTGGACCTCCCTGAAACCCAAAGAAAAGGAGAAAATTATCGGTAATTTTGCGCACAGACATTTTTCCACACCCAAATTTCATGGTTTTTTGTGCAATTTTTGCAGATGACGCCTTACTGAAGCAAGAAATCACCCTGAAATACTTCAATAATTTCGATTCGCGTTCCGAATCCACGAATTCCCTCAACTCCTCGGGCTACCAATTCGACGGAAAGAATCTCATCACTTACTTCAAGCAAAAATCGGGCAGAAAACTCGTAAAGGACGAAGCCATTGGGAAATTCCGTGACGAACATTCAGCGCCATTTTCGACAAGTACACGTTCACAGCTAAATTTGCGTGTTTGCGAGCTCGATCCGGAGGAAGAAGAAGGTCCCTCAGTCGATTACAACAAAATACTCAGTCAAAAACTCGCCCAGGAGGCAGTCAAACGTGCAGCTATCAAATCTCCGCTCAACAAAGCAAATGCAGCCGCCGCCAAAGATAATAATTCCATCGGGAGTGGCGGAAAAAGTGCCGTTATCGAACAAATCGACTCGAATATCTCGTACAACAAAATTCGAAACACGGACGAGCAAGTTGCCGATGACGACGGAAATTTCATCAGCAAATTCATAAATCGCCTTAGTGTCACACAAAATCCCGCAAATAATGGCAACAATATGGACGAACACGAAAATCTCGTGAGTGGCATCAATTTGTCCTTTTCGACGCAACACTCGGAAGAGTCAGAGGAAGAGGGGTTGCATCACACGGAGAAAAGTTTGGAGTTTAAGAGTCTCCTTGACGACAAAGACGGCTTCGATTTCTTGAATAACTGGTAATTTCGATACCAGAAGCAACTTTTTTTTTACTCAAAAGTTCCTAAGGACTTTCTTTAAAAATATTTTTAAATGTTCAGTGTCTCGAACTTTGTCAATTTTTTCACTTTTTAAGACGAAATTTTTAATTTTTTAAAGAAAATTCAAAATTTCGTCTTGAAATTGAAAATAAGACGAGAGTTCATTTATCGTAGGTTAAGCAGCTCATTACTAAAATTAATGAAAAAAATCAATACAAAGGTGCCATTTTTGCCGTAAGAATATGAAACTGAATTATTCCAGGAGAATCGAAAATGCCTGAAACAAGTATTTATGTAGGATAGAATAACCGAGTATTTAAAAAATAACACGTAAAAATATACTTATACGTATCAAAAACTGTAGAACTGAGACTTTTGTAGATCCAATGCAATATTATAGTAATAAAAAATTAAATATGAAAAAATTGTTTTTTTTTTAAATTTTTCTTATTAAAATTATTTTTTTGACCAGTTTCAAAAATTTTCATTGAACCAAAAAATTTTCCAAAAATTAAGTTGAAAATTTAACGAAGATTTGTTTTACATTTTTTTTTTTAATTTAGATAATTTTAAACCTAAAGCTTAACGAAAAAAATATTTATTCGAAATTTGACGAAACTTAACGAAGAATCTTTTAAGAGATGTTTTTTTATGTTTTTGATCTGATTTTAAGCTTAAAACTTAACGAAGAGTTGTTCGAAAAAAATTTTTTTTAAAATTTGACAAATTTGAAGCCTAAAACTTAACGAAGAGTTGTTCGAAAAAAATTCCTTTTAAAATTTGACAAATTTCAAGCTTAAAACTGAACGAAGAGTTGTTCGAAAAAAATTCCTTTTAAAATTTGACAAATTTCAAGCCCAAAACTTAACGAAGAGTTGTTCGGAAAAAAAATTCTTTTTAAAATTTGACAAATTTTAAGCCTAAAACTTAACGAAGAGTTGTTCGAAAAAAATTTCCTATAAAAATTTGACAAATTTTAAGCCTAAAACTTAACGAAGAGTTGTTCAAAAAAATTTTTTCATTTTAAAATTGGACAAATTTCAAGCCTAAAACTTAACGAAGAGTTGTTCGAAAAAAATTTCCTTTTAAAATTTGACAAATTTCAAGCCTAAAACTTAACGAAGAGTTGTTCGAAAAAAATTCCTTTTAAAATTTGACAAATTTCAAGCCCAAAACTTAACGAAGAGTTGTTCGAAAAAAAATTTTCTTTTAAAATTTGACAAATTTTAAGCCAAAAACTTAACGAAGATTTGTTCGAAAAAATATTCCTTTTAAAATTTGGCAAATTTCAAGCCTAAAACTTAACGAAGAGTTTTTCGAGAAAAATTTCCTTTTAATATTTGACAAATTTCAAGCCCAAAACTTAACGAAGAGTTGTTCGAAAAAAAAATTTCTTTTAAAATTTTGATGAATTTCTAACCTCAAAACTTGACGAAGAGTTGTTCGAAAAAAAAAATTATTTTAAAATTTGACAAATTTCAAGCCAAAAACTTAACAAAAGAGTTGTTCAAAAAAAAAATTTTTTTAAAATTTGACAAGTTTCAAGCCTAAAACTTAACAAAGAGTTGTTCAAAAAAATTTTTCTTTTAAAATTTGACTAATTTGAAGTCTAAAAATTTACGAAGAGCTGTTTGAAAAAAATTTCCCATTAATATTTGACAAAATTTAAATAAAAATTCGATCAATTTCAAAACAAAAAAACTTCAAAAAGTCCTTCTGAAGATCAAAATTCGATAATTTTTGTTCAAAAAAGTGAAAAAAAAATATTTCGAAAAAAAATAAAAACTCCTTTTTTTGTTTTTCATTATTTTTATAACAACCGTTGAAAACTATCTTTATTTACATCGTATGCTTGTATAATATGTATCAGATACTTTTTTGTTTGATTTTTCATTAATTTATTTTTTAATGTTTTTTTTGTTATTGGATTTTTTTTTTCAATATTTTACAGCATTGATTTTATATTCTAATTTTTTTTTTTATTAAATAATTATTTTTTTGTTTTTTTTTCCTTTTTGTCTATATTTACAATTTCATCCATAATAATTTTTTCTTGTTATTTTAAGTTGGTTTATTTTTTTCATCAATAATTTGATGTCAAAACAACAAAAAAAGTATTTTTCTCGAAGGATCGGTTACTCATAAAAATAATAACAGATTTTCTTTAAATATTAAAAAAAACGTCTAACATTAAAAATCATAAAAATTTAAATGTAAATTAACTAAGCTCTTATCAATATAATTTTTTTTTGTAGTTTTGTAAAAAAGATGATGATGGAGGAGGAGGAGGAGAGATGATGATTAATGGTTTTGATGAAGTTGAAATGAGAGATGGAAGCATTTGAGAATGAAAATCGTGCGATGAAAAATTATCTTTATTCCAGGTTTCCGACTTAAATATATTTTTTTTTATTATTATTAGATTTTTTTTTACCATTTAATCATCTAGTTTTTGCAAAGTTCATTTTTTTTTGTGAGGCATGAGATGCTTCCAGAGCTTTTTTTCGCGCGCGCATGTGATTTTTTTTTGTTTGTTAGAGTACAAGAATAATTTTTTTTTCTTAATCAATTACAACATAAGGCAAAATTATTAAATCTTCGCCACTTGACACCGCTTGTACACTTTGATACCATTCACTGAACTCTTCATTTGTGTCTGGCTTTGTTCCAGTCTCATTTTCCGTGGATATCTCGTTGAACGAGGGTAATTTGTGATTGTTGCTGTCGGGCAATTCCGTGTCGTCGTCTTCTTCTTCGAGCATTTCGACGTCATCTGGTGCGTTATCTGCTTCGTCTTCGGCATTGCTGCTGTCGGAACTGCTTTCAATGACGCCAACTGGTTCGGGGGATCGCATTTCGACATCTTCCGTGTCGGGTTCTTCCTTTTTGATTGGCAGCAATTGCGTTTCTCCGTTCACAATTTCATCTTCTGTGTCTTCCACTTTGACACGAGCTTTCATTCTGGCACGTTTCGCAAGTCGCGCTTCGATTCGTTGCAGAATGACGCGTTTTCGACATTTTTCCTTGAACGTTTTGTAGTCAAAGTGAAAGTCGGGGAATTGTTTGGGAATTTTGTCGCACACGAGGAAATTATATCGCGGCACTACCCGATTTGCCGTATCGATGCTCACAGCGTCTTCGTCCTCGACATCGTCAATTTTCTCGATTTTTTCACTTTTTATCGCATGGCTCCAATTTCCATTGACATTTGGCACAAATCGGTTATGCAACGCCGTGATATGGTAATTTGTGACTTCGTTGCGGTCCGTTTCGTAGAATCGCATCGCGGCGCAATCCGGATCGATGACAGCTTCGTATTTGGCAAAAACGGGCATCATCGCCAGTGCTTCGGGATCCGTTTCCGTTGGCATCACATTTGGTAGCGTTACGGGTGTTACGTGACTTTGTGACAGCGATTCGCCAGCTGCGAGTACCGCAATGACGTCTTTCGGCGCCGTTTCCTCCGGCACTGATTCCAAATCGTCTTCGCTGTCTGACATTTCGCCCACTTCGGGTTCCTCGTTGTCGTCGTCCAGGTCAAAAATGGATTTTACGACTTTTTCTCGCTTTCGTTTCTTCACGGGACGCTGTTTAAGTCTTCGTTCGGCGGCATCTGCCATTTCCTCGTCACTATCTTTGATGATGTTGATCTCAATGTTCACCGGTTTGTTGGCAGTTGCGGAATTTTCTTCCGGATTTGAAGTCGGGTCTTCGTCTTCCTTGACTTCGCGTAAGGTGCACGTGCATTTGGGCAGCAGCACGTCGTCTTCGTTCTCCGAGTCGCTTGCCTCAGTCTCGTGCGGAAGGGGTGGCAATTGGGAGAGAAGACGTTTAATTGTGAGTTCGACATCTTCGGCGACAATTGGCGGCTTTGCGATTACTTGAGCGGCAGCTGGCGATGGAACGGATGAGGGATCTTCCGTGCTTGAGGGATGCAAAACGCCCGTTGATGTGCTTGGTTCTGGCGTTACGGCTCGCGTTGATGTTTGAGAGTGATGTGAGATTTCTAAAAAAAAATATGAAAAATTAAATTTTCAAAATTAAAATTTATTTAATTTTTATTTCATTTTTTTTAAACGAGACAAAATACTAAAAAACATATATTCTTATGAAAATAATAAATTTTTAGACATTTTTTAAAGTACATATCTAATTTGCTAATTTAAAATTAATTTAAGAGCATTTCAAGTTTAAAATTCAAGCAACAAAATTTCATAAGAATTAAATGTCAAAAATAAAAAAAAATCATTAATTTTTTGAAAAATATCTTAAGAGAAGAAAACTCAATGAAAAAAAATTTCAGAAAAATTTTTTTAAACTAAAAAAAAATCTGAAAAATTACAAAAGGCAAAGATAATATTTTTTAAATGAATTTTTAAACTAATTTCATTTTTTTTAATTTATATTTTTTTTTTAGTTTAATTTTTTTTAATGAAGTTCAAATGTCATTTAAAATTCGAGAACCCAAAAAATAAAATAAAAAGTTTTATCTTTTTTTTTTAATAAGGCCGCTCCAAATTTTTTTCGAACTTTTTGTCCCAAAAACTTTTTTTCAAAATGGAAGGGGGCAAAAAAATAAAAAAAAAATTTTGAAATACTTTTTCATACAAAAAAAAAAATTTTTGAATGTCAAAATGAATAAGTTATTTTTATGAAAAATTGCATTGAGATTTGAGAATTTAAAATTAATGAAAAAAAAATTTCAAGGTAAAATTTTTTTTCAAAAAAAATTCATAAAAATAACTGTCAAAAAATTTTTTAAAAAAAAATTTCTTTAAAAAAATATGAAATTTTAAACTAAAAAATTCAATTTTTTTAAAATTTTCAACTTTTTTTTTATTTTGCCCCATTGAATTTTCGATTTTCAAATGTCATTTACAAATTCGAGTTCAAAAAAAAATTTTTAAAAGTTTAAAAAATATTTTATCAAAATTTTACGTTTTTTTAACAAATTTTCAAAAAGTTTTTTAAAAATAAAATTATTAATTTAAAAATAAGTTTTGGTTTTAACTTAAAATGATATTTTTACAAGAATTTTCTTCTCTAAAAATTTTTTTTCGAAAATCATTGAACTTAAGTTTTCAAAATTTTTTTTTGAGTTTTTTTTATGAAAAATTTTTTTTTCAATTTTTTAGTTGAATTGCTCTAAAATCGATCAAGAAATAAAAAAAACTAAATAAGAAATTAAGTAGTTTAAATTAAATAAGAAATTATAAGAAATTAAATTAAATTATTTTTTTCAAGCTTTTATAAATATTTTAAGAAAAAATAAATGGTAAAATCTCACAAATTTAAAAATTTCAAAAAAATTAAAATTTCAAAAAAATGTTAAATTTAAAAAAAAATTTTAATTATTAAAAAATGTTAAATAATAGATTAAAAAAAAATGATAAAAAAATTAAAAATTATTTTTGAAATCTAAGTCAAAAAATATTTTCAGAAAAAATGAAAAAAAGAAGAAAATTTCAAAAAAAAAAGAAAAAAATAAGAAGACTTCTTATTTTCTAAGAAAAGAACTACTTTTTAAAAAATGTTTACAATAAGAAATTCTTTAAAATTATTTTTTTTAAATTTCTTGAAAAATTTTTTAGAGTACTTTAAATTTTTAATAAAATTTTTGCTTTTCAGACAAAAAATAAAAATTTTGAAAGTAATTTTTAATTAATTTAGAAAAAACATACCTGACATCGCGGATTCGGGTGAAGGCGCTTGCGTGACTGACGGAGAGGTAACTGTCGACCCGCTTGCCGATCGCTTATTCTGTATATCCGACAAAATTTCCTTTGTCGTTTTGACTTTTTTGTGTCCCGATATCGAGGTGATTTTCTGCTTCAAATCCGAAAAGCTGTCGGCATTGAAAATCTGTTGAATGGCACCTTCATTTTGTGTCGCCAGCAGCGAATCGATCCCCTTCGACCCTTTCTTCCTGCCCCTTTTCTTCGGGATTTTCGTATCGACAGTCGGCGTCGCACTTGGCATCGCCACGGGCACATCCGAACTATTATGATTGACAATAATGACGTCATTGTCGACATTCAGTGGCGTTATTCCGCTCGCAATCGAGTGATTTGAGGCATGAGGCGACGCATGAAAAACACTCGGACTCACACTGCGACTGTTTGGCATTTTGGGCAGCGGTAACGAGTCGACATCGATGACGACATCTGACACCGTGGCTGCTTTGGAAAAGTGTCCCGCGAACGAAAGTGCTCCTGCGGGTGTGGGAGTCGTTTTGCCCGTGGCAGCGTTCGTGTTTGTGATACTGTTGAAGTTGTTGAAGAGCGACGCCGAAGTATTTGAAAGACTGTCGTTGTCGGGTAAGATGAGACTGTTGGAGGTGCGTGCCGCGAGCAGCGAATTGTCGTCGCGCATCAAATTTGGCGCCGAATGGTCGTCCATTTGTGCCAGCAGGGCATTTGTGTGGTTGTAATTTGGGCCGAGCGACGTCGTTTTCGCGGGCGTCAGCAACTCTCGCTTCTCCTTTTTGTGTTTCTTGTGCTTTCGACTGCTGTTACTGTTGCTGTTGTTAAGAAAATTAGTACCGCTTACACTACTATTGTTCTCGTAATCAAGATTATTATCACAGGAGGTTACGCTGTTGCTGAAATTTTGCTGCTTCATGTGATTGGCACTTGAGGCGACGACGACGGCATCCATGCGATTCGATTTTTTCGAGGGCGACGAACGGTAATTTTGCTGCTGTTGCTGCTGCTGCTGCAGTCGTTGCTGGTACTGCTGGAACATCGAGGGACTGTTCGAACGATCGTCGGTCAAATTGATGATTTCCGTTGGATGGGCGGCGGCGACGGCGACGACTTGATTGAGCGGGCGAATGCCGGAAACCATGGATGTCGATGCGGCATTCGGCACGCGCAAACTATTGTTGTTCACGTGATTCTCCTTATGCTTCTGCTGTTGTTGCTGACTAAAAGCTGCTAACTTATGTACATTATTACTACCACTATTACTATTGTTATTACTGCTATTGTTGTGTAACGATAAGGAAGATTGTTGTTGCATTTGCGGCGGCGGTTGCGGATTTTTCGGGGGTCGTCCCGGACCACGTGGTGTCACCAAAGCACCATTTTGCCCGCCGGCACGCGCAGCAATCGTTTTTGCGGGCGATGCTTGCACTGCGCGACTCGGGGTTTGGGCATTTACGGGCGTCGTTGCCGCATTGGGAGCATTTGGCGTCGCAGGCAACAACATTTCGCGCCATCGCTTAAGCAGGCTCTTTGAGCGTCGAGCCAGCACTTGATCTGTCGTCTTTCGTCGCAACTCATTAATGTGCTTTGCCAGTCGGGTGGCCTAAAAAAACCAAAAATTATGCAATTTTTTAATTTTTTTTCACGGTAAAATACTCACCTCCAACAGTTCTCTGGTAACTCGGGTGTTTTCGAGCGTCGATATGATTTCGTACACGGATTTTTCGTCAACGACCTTTAAAAGACACAAAAAATTTCAGTAAATGTCCTTCAGCCATTTTCGATTTTTATCATTTTCAATTTAAATAATGGAAATTTTCCACTTATTTCTCATTGAAAAACAAAATTCTTCAGGATTTCACGGGAAAAATGACATGAAATTGCATTTTGTACGAATTCCGTGAAATTTCTGCCACTCGGGCACACTAACACACACACTTTCCCAACATATTTCGCGTTAAATCATCGATTTTCTGGCATCGCCGTCACGAAATGCCCCGCAAAATGGGCGTTTTTGTGGAAATTTCGCCGCAGAAAGGGCTCAAAGGTGGTACGAACGACGGCGAAAAGTGTCCACGTTAAAGGTAATAAATTTTAATGTGGATTTGATGGATGGATTTTTTGTGTGTGCCAAGGCAAATGAGACGCATTTCATAATCTGTACGGATTTCTCAAGCACAACTTGCATTTTTCGCGAGACTTTGGTGAAATACGTTGCAGAAAATGCCGTGGCGACACACAAAAAGCCCCCGATTTCGCAGCACTTACATTGTAATTACTATCCAAAGCTCTCAAAAATCGTCTTGATAATTCTGGAACAGATATATTCATTTAAAGCTGTCGCTGGGTGCCTGCTGCAATGCACAACTGTGAAATTCGTGTTCCAGTGCGTGAGTTTGGTGCTTTGTTGATGCGGGCGCCACTTGAAACTCTTTTTTGGCCAGTAAATCGTGCAGAATTCGGTAAAAATTACGGGAATTGTTTTGAGTCTTTCAGCGTGATAAACGCCCCTATGCACAGATGTCCATGATGCGAGACGAATGCCAGTGATAAGTGACACTGAGGCGTACGGAAATGCGCAATTTTGTGCAGTGGGATCGTGATTTTTGACAGATTTTCCGTTATTTTTCATTTTTCTACTCTAAAAATACAAAAATTTTTGAGAATTTATTAAAAAATTTAAAAAAGTATTTTAAAAATTACCTAAAATCCATAAAAATTCTTTCAAAATGGATAAAAAATAAAAAATTATCATTTTTGTACTCCTCATATGGCGCCATTCATTAATAGCGTAGGAACCCCAACCCTCCTATAATCTGAAACAATTGAAATTTGATGATCTCCTTTTTTTTACGACAAATAAGATCCTCTATTTTTATGAAATATTTTTTTAAACAGAATAAATTTTAATAGAAACTAATAAATTTTAAAAAAATCTCAATGGAATTTAAAACTTATCATAATAATAGTTAATATATTAGAGTTAATATTTTAATTAAATTTTTATGAATTGATGAAATTTGCACAAATATCATATATTTTCACACGCATAATTAAGAATCTTTTGAGGAATCTCAAAGATATCCAAGAGCCTTCAAAGAATTTACAAGATTACATGCGGTTCATGCGAAAAAGTATACATTGGACAAAGCAAACTGAAATTAAGGGAAAGATGGAAGGAACATGTCGCCGCAACAGTAAAAGGACACATACAGATCAAAAGTCAGCAAGCATATGATTGAAAGTAAAGACAAAATTAACAACATATACCGAGTAAAAGGCAATAGAGAAGAGTCAAAACTAAATGCCTGAGAAACTCTCTAATACACTTCAATTTTTAGCGTACTATATAGTTTGGAAGAAAAACTCTTCAAAAACACTCAATATTTAAGAATTGTTTAAATAAGCTTTGAACACAATTTTCCAGGGCTGCAAAATTTATTAAGTTAAAAGTTATTAGACTTATAACTTATGCCTGAGTAAAAGTCACAAAAGTTTATTTGACAAGCAAGTTATTTGACTTAATTTACCAAAACTTTTAAAAAAATTTCAAAAAAATTTGATTTTTTCTCAAAAAAAATGGTCGAAATTTCAAAAAACTTTTGACTTAATTTTACTTTAACTAAAGCTTTTGTCAAAAGTCAAAAAAGTTTTTGAAGCTTAAGTTTAAGTCATAAGTTTTTGCAGCCCTGCAATTTTCATCTAAAATTTAATTCCGATAAATTCAATGAAAACAAAACTTTAAATTTTGATAACGAGTTTTACTTTATTTTTCAAAACTCACCCCCTAACCCTTTCGTCAAAGTCCCTCCCCTTACATTGTCAACTCTATTAATGAATGACGCCCAAGTAAATTATTTTTCCATACATTTCCATAGACACACCTACGAGACTCGGGTTTCGTTACAAATTTCAAAAGTATCAATGATTTTGAAAGTATTTTAGTAATTTTTGAACATATTTGATTAAAAGTATTTGAAAAAATAAATGACCTACCTCACATTTCACAGCCCAAATCAGCCCAATGTGTCGCAATTCACACACCACACGCTGCACGAGACTCTACGTGTCGTACAGCATAAAGTGACAGCTGATGAGGTTCAGTTGATGAAAATCTTATAGTAGCAAATTAATCGTGTAACTCAAAAAAATCGTCAAAAATCGCGAGTTTTTCCCAGTCAAAAGCTCTCAGGTGAGTCATGTCGCAACATTTTTAGAATTTTTGCAAAAAGTGTAAAAAAAATGAAAAAATAACAATGCAAATGGCAGAAATCACAGGGTGACGTTCATATTTAATTTTTGATGTCGCAATTTGTCGAAAGCTGTCCAAATTTGGTAAAATTGTGCGTAATTTGTGGTGAGAATGTTCTACGAGATTTTGCTCGAATGGAAAAAATGAACAAAAAGTGTGGTTATGACAGATTTTCAGACGACGAAAAATATTAGAAATTTTTTTTTCTTCTACACTTGACGCCCTGTGTTCAGAGCGATAGGCTGAAATCTATGCAAGTTGTGCAGCAGTGTGTATGCGCTTTGTATGAGGTCTCTCTCTTTATATTGATCGCAAGAAACCTGCCAACAAAAAAAAAAAAGAAATTCTCGACAAAAATTTTTGATTTCCAGTAATTTTTTTATTTTTGCAAAAATTTACTACGCAAAATGTTGACTGACAAAAAAAACATCGTAAATTTTTGTACGTACGAAACGACGTAGAAAGGTACGAATGTATTACAAAACAAAATCAAAACATAAAAACATTTGTATGCTCAACTCGGAGATAAATTCGAAAAAAAACATAACACGATCATGTGTTTCTACGTGTTTTCTGTTTGAAAAGCATACGGAAGAAAATAGGCAGCAACACCAAATAAAATGCACTAAATGTTACATTTATTTCAATATTTTATCAATATACCTGCGAGTTTGAGCTAAATTTGCATTGATTTTGTTGCACACAAAGACTACAACGAGTAGACAAACAAAACAGAGGAAGGAGAGAAGTGAAACCTGCCTCAACAGACAACAATAAAAGAGGGCAATGATCACCTCATGCGCCGTTTTGATGTTGTTCCTAATTTGGAATGAGTAACGACGACGACAACGAACACGGTGATAATAACCTCTCCGGACACAAAACACACAAAAAAAAGTGAAAGAATGAGTGATAAGCAATTAGATGTGAAAGAAATGAATTTTTATGATTTATTGCGCATGTTAAAATATATTAAAGCACAACTCGCAACACAATTGTAAATAACAGAGTTTTTAGTTTAAAAAAAATTATTATGAAGGTACAGTGTGTTGGTGAAATTTTTAATCACGATGAGTCAATTTCCGACAGACAAAAAAAAAGTGAAATTTTCATGTTTGAAGGGAAGTGAAAACCTCAGAAATGTAAGATAAGAAATGTGTAATTAATGATGATAAGGAATTATATTTGCATAACCTAGTAGACATGTGGGAAACAATGTAGTCAAGTAGTTGTAAATAACGGTAAATAAGTGAATCAGATTTGATTAGAGTCTTATAACTTTTTTGAGTAAATACTTATTGAAGAAAATTTTTATAAATTGAAATGTAATTTGAAGTACGATTAATGGAAAAATTTTTCATTATGCTACTTTTGTTTTGAATTGAAATTCGTACTTTCAAAAAGTTTCTTTTTTTAGATTTCGTTCTGAATTTTAATTTTGGAATATTTTAATTTTAATTTATCTAATCTATACAAAGGTTAGAAAAATTAACGTTTAATTTTTAAATGTCATTGATTTAGTCTCACCTCTTACAAAACATCTAAACAATTCTCAAAGTCCTATGTTTTTTGTTTTAAATCAAAAAACAAAAATTTTTGGAACAATTAATGTGACTCTCTATCCAAGATAGGCAGTTGTATGATTTGTGATCATGTGTGTCATATTTTCGCTCATTATTTAAATTTTTTTGAGGTTTATAACATTCTTCATTTTGAGTTATATCAACTTTTGGAGACTCCTGATTATTAACTCCATTATAAAGGCTCTGGATCAGTCGGGGATAAAAAATGAATGACAAATCCGATACAAGATGGACGTTTCCTGATTAATTAATGGATGAAATCTTAGATTAATTACATGAATGAAAGTCACAATAACTTTTTGAAGTACCTAGTTTGAGAACAAAAAAAAAATACATGTTACATATTCAAATGTCTAACAAAGTGAGGTATGTGTGAGTTTTTTGTAAGACTTTGGCTATACTCGGAAGAAATTACAAAAAATTTGGTAAATATAGTAATATTTGAAAACATGAAGGTTATCGTCTTCTTGTTTTGACCTTCATATCCAATGGGCCTGTTTTGTTCTCTCCATGTCAAGTTTTTAATCTTTCAAGTGTTTTCTTAAATTCATAATATTTTACCTTAATTCATCTTCTTCATATTTGTAAATGCTCCTTTAATCTAAAAAATTAAAAAAAAAAAAAATTTAAAAAAAATATTTAAAATTTCGATCAATTTTTCATAAAAATAAAAAAAAATAAGTTAGACACCCTGTACATAAATTTCAACTCGAGCACATCGAGTATTTTCTTTCATACACTCAACTTACGTTACTTTTCTTCAGGTTTCTGCAAGTTATGACATGACTCTTTTCCATTCTTTTCTATTGACTTTTTTTTTATACGGTTGGTACAAACATGGAGTTACTTTACTTTATAACTTATCTCTTTCTCGTGGTTTAAACTCGTAAAGTTGGTTTTTTTTGTCACACTTTTGTACGACTATTTTGTTACTACTGCATTTAAGATAATTTTGTAAAAAATGTTATATTGTCTCGTTTAAATGGAATGATGTCCATGAACTTAAATTTTTGAAAATTTGAATTAATGGTTTCGAATATTTTTTTTTATTAAATGTAATTTGAATTATTTCAATAAGATAATTTATATTTTTCAAATATTTAGTAAAAAAAAATTAATAATTTTTTTTTAATAATTTAAATATTTTAATAATTAATTTTATTTAATAATATTTAATAATTTATTTTGAATTTTTAAATATTTTTTAAAAAAAAAAATTTTAAATTAAAAAAATAAAAATTAAAAAAAAAAATTAAAAAATTAAATAATAAAAAATTGAAAAAAAAAATTTTTTAAAAAAAAAAAATTTTGAAAAATTATTTCATTTTTTAATTTTGATCAAAATAGCATTTATTTTTATTTATTCTTTATTTATTCTATAGATGCAATTTTCAAAAAAAAAAAAAAATAAATAAATAATAAAAATAAATGGAATAATTTTTAATAATTTAATAAATATCATTTATTTTAATTTTTTAGATGCAATTTTGAAAAAATAATAATAATAATAATAAATAATAAAAAAATAAAATAAAAAATCGCAAAAATTAAAAAAAATAGACAAAAACTGATTTTTAAAAATTTAAGTAAAAAATAAATATAAATAAATTAAAATTAAATTAAATTTAATAAAAACTAATTAAATAAAGTAATTAGTTAAATTTAATATAGCTGAATTTTTTAAAATTTAATGAATAATTTTATTTATTTTTTTTATTCTTTTATATTGAAAACTTTTTAAAAATTTAAAAAAATACGCTCATGTAAAATTTCACAAAAATTGTAAAATCTCATTTTTTATTACATTGAACGATTGTTTAACTACTCGTATTACTCCGTGTCGTATAGATTTATGATACAATTAGTTACATACTGGTTGGTTTGTTTGTCTTTATTGTTTGTAAAAACCTTTAAAATGCATTACCTGCCACATTGAGTACTTTAATGGGTCAATCACGAACATCACTTGACCTACTTTAATTATCTTTAGCGTCTCTTTGTCTCTATCTCCTTGCATTTCATTCGATTTCCTGACGATAACGAAGATGATTTGCGTCATTCACTTTCTTTTCTCGTTTGAAATTTCGTTCGACATGACACCATTTCCCGTTTTTCGCCTCAAAAATAGGTCAATCTGGCAATTTGTGTCGAAAGTTAGGAGCCTGTTGTTTGTTGTGTGTGTGTGGCTTATCATAACAAACAATTCTCAGCTGTGCTGTGTTTGGGTAGAAAATGAACAGGCCAAGATCAGATGTGCGTGTGAGAATATTTTTTGTACGTACGTGGGAAATGATGTGGAAAAACAAGAAAAGTGTTGCTGTGTGACCCTGCTCATTGATGCGTGTGACACAAACGCTTCCCATGGGGCTCATAAGGTGGCTCGCGCGCTCACTGAATCATCGTTTGGATGTTCATTTTCACGACAAATAGCGACGACAGTGCGCACGTGTAGAACTGTACGCGTTTTCTTTGTTCATACCAGATGCCTAACGATCGTAGCTGGCAGTATTAAATGTACAGTGCAAAAGTTTGGTTCATTTTCTGTGTATTTATCCACTGCTGTGGAACAGCTGATTAACATTGTTATTTTTTCTTCTTCTTCTTCGACACTTTTTGAAAAAAAAAATCACAGCAAAAAATCCAAATGTGATTTTTCCGAATTTTCAGACTTTAAAAAATCGTGAATGCAGTGAAAAACCCGAAAATTGGTCAATCGCAGGAATTCAGCGTAGTTTTGAAATAAGTGGGCGAGAAATCACAGCAAAGCAGAACGAGAGTGAGAGGCAAAAACGAAAGAACTCGTAGTTCTGGCAGCTTTTAGTTGCGACAATTCCAAGACAAAATCATCAGAGACTCTTTTTTTTGCGTGAGTTTTCGATAAAAAATCTACAAAACAGCTCATCATGTCGTCTCCCAGTGCTGGAAAAAGACGTATGGATACTGACGTCATCAAACTGTAAGCAGGATTTTCCTTTGTTTCCTGTTTTTTTTTTCATTTTTCCTCTTTTTATTTTTTCAGTATCGAGAGTAAACACGAAGTCACCATTCTCGGCGGGCTCAACGAGTTCTGCGTAAAGTTCTTTGGACCTCGAGGCAGTAAGTAATTTTTGTTTGAAAAAAAAAACAAAACAAAACAAATATAGACAGAACAAAGTTTTCAAATTCCATCTGTAAATATTTATTATTAACAGAGTTTGAATTTCGTGTGTGCCTAAGTAGTAGTTGTGTAGAAAAAAACTCTGGCAACCTTGATGAAGGTTTGTGTATCATCGTTGTGCAACATATGCTGTACAAAGTGCTAACGTGTAGAGAATTGTAATGTAAAAATTTCTAGCTATATGTGGAGTGTTCATTGTGTGTGCGCGCTAAATGATATAATGTGTTTAGAGTTGAGCATCTAATGAGCAGTGGCGGGGGATCGAAAAATTTTGAAATTATGAAAAATTGATTTTTTTTAATTTTGAAAGAAAAAATATTTAATTTTTTTTATTTAATTTAAATTTTTTTTTTATTATATTTAACAATGTTAAGGAAATTTTTTTTAAATTAAAATGACTCATAAAAAATTAAATTTTTTATTAATGATTAATTAAAAATTTAAATTAAATTTTTTAAAAAATGATTTAATTATTTTTTTTATTTTTAAATTAGTCGCATAAAAATGTTCAAAAAATTAAAATTCAATTTTTAAAAATATTTTAAATAAAAATCTTTGAATTTGAGAATTAATTTTAAACTACAGTTACCAACAAAAACAATTTTTGAAAAAATTAAAATTATTAAAAAAAAAATATTTGAAAGAAATTAAAACTTTCATAATTTGCAAAAAACTTTTTATTTTAATTTAAATCTAAATTTTAGAAACATTTTGTTAAATTTAATTTTAACAATTAAAAATTTTATTTTGAATTTATTAATTTATGAAGTTTAATTTTTAATTAATTTATAAAAATATTTATTAAAAAAATATTTTAATAAAAATTAAATTAAAAAATGTTTTTAATTATAAATTTTAATTTTTTATAAAATAATTTTTAATAAAATAAAATTATTAAATTACAAATTTTAAAATTACTTTTAAAACTTAATTAATTAATTTATTTAATTTATTTTATTTATTTATTTAATTCAAAAAATTATAATTTAAAATTTATTATTAAAAATATTTTACGTTTTTATTTTTTTTTTTCAAATTAATATTTTTATAAAAATAAATATAATTTAATATTTTTTTAAATTTTAAACATTAAAAAAATATTTTCAAACCCATTTTTAAACAAAATTGAACAAATATTTCAACAAAACAAAAATATTCATAAATTTTTGATTAAAATCTGTGGAAAATCCCCATTTCTACACCCACGCACGGAATCTTCTTCCCACAAAAAGATCGAAAAGAATTAAAAAACGAAAATAAAATTTGTTAATCATCAACAAAAGTCATGCACCGTGCACCGAAATGCCAGCAATTCGCTACAAAAGTAGCAACAACACCGCGAAATGTTTAATTTATTTCTTTTATTTACTCTTAACACATGTATAAATAAATTATCGGTTTTATTCGTCACACGCCAAGCATTCGCTTGTATATTTTTGGCACTCTCACTGCAAATTTTGTAATAATTTTACATCTGGCACATTGACTCGCGCGTCAAAAGCGAAATTAAAAACAAATTTGATAATAAAAATAAATCTTTTTTTCACCTTTTATGGTAATAATTTTTTTTTGTTAATTTTTTTTAGCTCCCTATGAAGGAGGCGTTTGGAAGGTTCGAGTTCACTTGCCGGAACATTATCCGTTCAAGTCGCCCAGCATCGGATTCATGAATAAGGTTTACCATCCAAACATTGACGAAGTCTCTGGTACCGTCTGTCTTGACGTCATTAATCAAGCATGGACTGCACTTTATGGTGAGATTTTTTTTTTATTTTTTTGTTGGAAAAATTTTAAAAAATTTTTTTTTTTGTAGATTTGTCCAACATTTTTGAATCATTTTTGCCACAACTCTTAACATACCCCAATCCCGTTGATCCATTGAATGGAGATGCAGCTGCCATGTATTTGCATAAGCCAGAGGAGTACAAGAAGAAAGTTTCAGGTACGATTTTTTTTTGAATTTTTTTAAATTTTAGGCCGCTCCAAATTTTTTTGAAATATTTAAATTAAAATAAATTTAATAATTAAATAGTAAAAAAAAAATAAAAGAAAATATTAAATAAAAAATTTAAAAAAAAATTAAAAAATTAAATTTAAAATTTTTGTGTTGAATAATAAATAAAACATAAAAAAATAAAAAAATTAAAAAATAAAAAAAAATAATAGCCATTTTTTTTTAAAAAAAAAAATCTTAAAAAAAAATTTAAAAAAATTTTTTTTTTTTTTTTTATTTTTCAAAAAGAAAAAAATTTCGTTTAAAATAAAATAAAAAAATTCTTAAATTAATTTAAGAAAATTTAAAAAAAATGTTAAATTAATTTAAAAAAAAATAAAATAATTAAAAAAATAATTTAATTTAATTTAAAACTTAAATTTATTAATATTAAATATTTTTTTTTAGACTACGTGAAAAAATTTGCCACTGAAGAAGCATTACGTGATCAAGAACAGGCCGAAAGTTCTGACAGTGAATCTAGTATGTCCGATTTTAGTGAAGACGAAGCCCAAGATATGGAATTATAACAGCGGCTTACCGAACACAAAAATAATTTAAATTTTACTCTAATTTTAACTTACTAAGGCATATTTAGAGAAGTGAAGAATATTAAAAAAAAAACATTTGCTAAGAAAATCTCAAATAAAAAAAATGGAAAAATTAAAAAAAAAACAAAAAAAATAATATTTGCTAATATTATGTAATAAAAATAAATAATGAATACAATAATATACATGAAATATAAAACATATATACATTAGAGAAATGAAAAAAAAAATCAATTAATTTTAATATTAATAAAAGAATACATTAAAAACATCATTAAAATAGAGTTATCATTAAATAGTTGATAAAAAAAAGCATTAAAAATATTACAGACAGACACAAACAAACAATTTTCCTTGCAACGCGCATCTCTCTCCTTCAATAGATATTCGATGTAATAATATACATGTCCCTCCCATCATTCTTACAGATAATTATCGTTAATAAATGTGACGTGAGAATGGCTTTCGACGATGTTTCCGACATTTTTTTTAGCATTTCTCACTTTCACATAGGAAAATTCGTCGACTTATTGTTAACTTCATATTTTATTTGTTTCGAATTTCTCTGAACATTTGAATTTTGAACCTTTTTTATACCAAAAATTTTATGGAAAAATCAAAATATACAAAAAAAAAATTAAAAGAAAATTAATCAACAACAATAGAAAAGAGTAAAAATTAAAAAAAAATAATTAAACATATTTTCTAGTTGTTTTTTCTTTGTGATTATTATTTAAGAAATTTTATTTTAAATATAAATATTTTTTAGAATTAATAAAAAAAATAAACATTTATAATTTTAAATTTTAATTAATTAAAAAAAATATTATTAAAAAATTATTATTAAAAAAAATCCTTCTTGTTTTTTTGCTAAACTGTTATAAAAGTTTTACACACACAAAAAAAATCAAACAAAAATATATTTACAAAAAAAAAAACGAATGAATGTAAAAAATAAATACAAATTTGTGATGTTTTTAATGGACGGTCAAAACATTAAAATTAATAAAAGTTAAAAAAAAAAATAGATAAAAATTCCATATTAAAAAAAAACTCAAAAACTACCATTAATTTTTATTTTTCGGAAGAACCAATATTTTTTACCAATATGATGATGACGACGATTAAAGCAAAACATAACTTAACTTAGATGACAAAAAAAAAGAAGAAAATACTTGAATTTTACATTTTTAAAATATTTTAGACGTTCATTAATAAAAAAAAAAGTTATAAAAAAAGAATGTTAAGCTTTGGAAAAAAGTACGATGATGTGTAGAAAAAAACGATTAAAAAAATATAAAAAAAATATATAATTGAAAAATGGTGTAAGATTAGAAGGTGAAGTAAAAAAAATATTTTTGAAAAATTAAATTGTGATTTTTTTCTGTGTTATTTTTTTTTTATCAAAAAATGTATGTACTTCATTTTGGTAAGTAAAAATATTAAAGACAAAGAAACATGAAATATTATTGAGTCACTTTTCTCACAATTATGTTGTATATCATCCCGTAAAGCCCTCCCCGTTACGATACGAATACAATGAAAAAATAAAGAAGAAAAACTGGACATGATCTGCATAAAAATTCCTTCAAAAAAATTTGTCTGAATTCGTGTGTCCTATTTTATTTGATGGACAATAAACTTTGGCATGAGTACCGGAGAAAAATGTTTTGTCATAAATGATGTCCTCCTTTCCGTAAGCAGAGAAAAGAAAGAAATAACGGAAATTATATAGATGTGGTTTAAGACATGAATAAGTAATTTGATGGTTGAGGAATTAGAATGAGTCAATGACTGCAATAAATTTTACAGTTTTTTTTCTTCTTTGCGTTAAAGGGGAAAATATTCAAAGTTATTATCTTTTTTTATGTGTACGTAAGTATCTATGCATGAAAATCTTGTGTGTGCAACATAATAATTAAATACGAAAACATTTTGAATTCCTCTGGGATGGAAACTTCACATGAGAGCATCAAGAGGATAGTTGGCATTTAGTGGTTGACCACTTTATTTTATAAATTAAGTTTCGTTATTTGGGGATCTTTAGTACAATTTTTGTCTTTTAATTCTTCTGCATGAAATTCCTTTTGGGAAACTTTTTAAATAAAAAAAAAATGTGCTTGACCGGAGGACTTGGAATTTTTCTGACCTTGCTTGAGGTGATTCCAATGAATTTTTGTAATTTCTTAGAAGGTTAAATAAAAATTAGTTTACATGATATTTAATAGAGATGTATTGTTAAAAAAAATAAGAGCTGTTTAAACAATATGAATTTATTCGACATAAAAAATTACTTTAATTTTGATTTAATTTAATATTTGTTCTATATTTAATTTATTCTTGAAGAATCAAGAGCGAAAAAAAATAAATAAATGAATGGAAAGCTTAAATACCTATTATTAAGCCTCTTATAGTAGGTTTATTAAAAAAAATAAAGCCCAATAATTTTGTAAGAAAAAAATTTATATATAAAAAAAAATAAAAAAAATCATCAAATGTTTTAAATGTCAGTTTAAATTTTTTAATAATTTTTTATTTTTTATTGATAATTGAAATAATTAATAAAATAATAAAAAAAATAAATTAATTTTAATTTTCAATTAATTAATAAATGATAATATTAATAATTATTAATAAATGATTTTATTCAAATATTACTTTATTTTATTTTTAATTAATAAATTTTAATAATTTTAATTTTTTGTAAAGTTTTTAAATTTAACATTAGCAAATAATTTCGAAAATTGCTGAATTTGTAATAAAATTATATTTTTTTTAATTTTTAATTAAAATTTAAAGAAAAACGAATTTAAATTTATTATTAATTTTTTGTAACAATATGTTAATATATTTTTAAAAAAATATCTTAAAAAATTTTATACAATTTATTGATAGATATTACCTCCGATAAAAAAAAACAATTTATTTATTAATTTAATTATTTATTTAATTATTTTTTATATAATTTTTTAAATAAATTCTAAATTGATTTTTAATTAAAATTATTTTATTTTAATTATTAAATATTTTTGACAATCTTAAATCAATCAATTTTAAAAATTGTCAAAATAAAAGGAAATAAAATAGTTGAAATTATATAAAAGAAAAATTATTTATATAAAAAATAATTAAATAAATTGTTTTTTTTTTTTTTTTTTTTTTTTTTTTTTTTTTTTTTTTTTCGGAGGTAAAATCTATAATTAAATACAAAGACTCAATCGTTCAGTTAAAAATTAAAATTAATTGAACTTAATTTTTTGTTTTATTGTTATAACTCAAAATTAATTATTTTTTTTTAAATTTGCATTTTTTTTTTATTTTTCAGAAAGACATTTTCCTCGTGGTCATTTGTATTAACTATTTGATATTAACTAATCTGTATGGTTAAACGAATGGAAATTAAAAAAAAAATCAAATTTATTAAATAAAAGAACAAACAATAAAAAAAAAACTTTTCACGCCGCAAGATTAAGAGTTGACAACCACTTGTACGAAGACTGAATGTGACAGCTTTCCATCCAGCTGACTTTTTTTTTCAAAATATTTTAAAATTCTTTGTTTTTAATTCCATTTCCTCCCTTTTCACTTGTTTCAAAAGGATATGTTTCTCTTCCTGTGGTAACAAAGTCCCCCAATTTAATTTTAATTTAACTGGTTTCACAGAAAAAAAAATAAAATAAAATGAAAAGGAAGAAGAGAAGACCAAAAGTGCCATTCATTATGCATGGTTGCGTGCATTATCCCTTCACGTTGAGTTTTTCTCATTAACTAAAATCACACATTTCTCGTGCACACATAATATTTGATGATCCAGATAGAAATCTGGCCGCAAATTTATGCAAAAAACTATCAGAGCGTTACTTGGACCAAAAATGTTGTTTTTTTTTTTTTGGAGCAAACGCATCCTCCAGCCAGAATGACTCTGTAATTGGTCATTAGAGACGTTTGTTTTCCAATCAGCATGTTTGTTAATTTTTCAGGTTTGAAAAAATTGCCTAGGTGTAAAATTGAACACACACGAGAGAAAATATTTACATAACTAAATTTAATGTAAATGTCCCTGAACTATCTCAACAAATTTTCTCATCCTTTCCGCTCGTACTCGTTCATAAATTGGAACAACAGCAAGAGCAAAGGAGAAAGCCGAATCAGCCCAAATTCAATTAGAAGAATAAAATA
>NW_026973454.1:0-25000 GCF_036172545.1 Culicoides brevitarsis | reverse complement strand
TCTACAAGTGGGGGTTTTACGATGAAAAAAAAAACTGCCTCTAATCTCTAACTCTTTACGATATACAAAGAAGAATATTTCACTACACAAACTATTATTTGATGGCTCGCGAGTCTATGTTTTGCCCGCGAAGTCTTATCGATGAACGGCGTT
This sequence comes from Culicoides brevitarsis, assembly GCF_036172545.1. Lineage (NCBI taxonomy): Eukaryota > Metazoa > Arthropoda > Insecta > Diptera > Ceratopogonidae > Culicoides > Culicoides brevitarsis. The sequence continues at coordinate 24,847 of NW_026973454.1, read as the reverse complement.
CCGGCGTGTCGTAAACACGTGAATTCGACGTCATCGGCTCGTCTTGTTGCTGGTTCGTGCTGTGCTGCATTTGGAGGTTGTTGCGTCGATCGCGCGTCGACTCGTGCTCATTGTTCTGATTTGGTCCTGGCATGACGTTATTTCCCGTGGGAGCGCCCACAGCTCCCGCAGTACCGCCACTCGTGCTACTGGCATTCCGCGATCCGCCAAACTTCAGCATGTTCCAGTCGAAGACGTAGTCGTACGTGAAGCCCTGCCGATGGAACAGCGTACGGAAGAGTTTGCGCAAGTAACAGTAGTCGGGACGCTGGACAAAGTCCAATTGACGGCAGTAGCTAAGGTATGTGGTGAATTCCGCGGGAAAGCCCTTGCACAGCTCGTGCACGGGCGTCGACAGCTTTTTCTCGCTTATCCGTTCGTATTTTTGTCGTTTGTTGGCCGCCTTCAAGCCTTGCCACGGCAACGTGCCGAGATTGAAGTACATGAGAACGTAACCTAGTGACTCGAGGTCGTCGCGTCGCGACTGTTCGATGCCCAAATGCGTGTTGATCGAGGCGTAGCGCGCCGTGCCCGTGAGATTTTTGTTTTCTCGGTACGGGATGTGCGTCATCGTCTTGGAATCTTTGTATTTTTTCGCCAAGCCAAAGTCAATGATGTACACTAAATTACCCTTTTTGCCGAGACCCATGAGGAAGTTGTCTGGCTTGATGTCGCGATGAATGAAGTTGCGCGAATGGATGTAGTCGATGCGCGAAATCATCTGGTCCGCCAACAGCAAGACCGTTTTCAGCGAGAAGCGACGCGTGCAAAAGTTGAACAAGTCTTCGAGCGAGGGTCCGAGCAGTTCCATTACCATCACGTTGTAATCGCCTTCCGAACCGCACCATTTTATCGTCGGGATCCCGATGCCGCCCTGCATCATCTTGTAAAATTTGCTCTCGATGTGCAGTTGTGGGTGCTTTGTCTTTATGCATTCTAACTTTATTGCTACCTCTTCGCCCGTCGAAATTGTCGTGCCCAGATAAATGTCGCCGAACGATCCCGAACCGATTTTTCGCCCTAAACGATACTTGTTTCCTACTCGCAACTCCATTTTAGCACTTTACTCGTTTTTTTATTTCACAATTTTTGCGTTTTTCGCTTTTTTCCAACTTTTTTTTAGTACTTTAAACTCAAAATTTCAACTAAACTTCTACTCTTTGTTCGAACGCGACTACAGAAAATGCATTTTTGAACAAATTTTTTATATTTTTTCTTTTCAATCAATTTTTGTAATGTGTCTTGCACACCAATCCAATTGTTACACCTGTTTTTATTCGAATTAAATCCAAAGCGCTTTTCCGTACTTTATTCACTAAATCACTTGCGCATCACGTTATGTACATCGTTTCGCCACTTTTCACGGGACTTTTACGGGAGTTTTAAGGGGCGAAAATTCGCTTTTAATTTTCGTTAAACGTAGCTAAAAAATGGTGGATTCGTTTCTTTGTTGCGTGTGTATGTGTTTTCAGTGTCTGTGTGAGTAACAAGGAAAAATGATTTTCCTCTCCGATTTTTACGTAGAATTAACGTAAAATTTCCGCTTGAACTGTTTGTACGTGCAGTAGTTTTTCCGTTTTTTACATTTCCACGATTTTTACGACCAAATTTTCAGAGAAATTCACGAAAAACTCGCACGACACAATCACCTTTGTAGCAGTTTGACAGTAGACCGACCAGATGCTCCCCACTGACGTCTTCTCTCCTTTACTTTTTTTCCCACTAGAGGCGCTGTCAAATATTTTTACCTGCTTTTTTACTATTTAAATTACTTTTTAATGAAAAATCAATTTGAAAAATTATTAAAATTCAGATTTTTAACTCATTTTAAGCATTTTTCGTTAAAAAATCATGAAAAAATTGAATTATTTTTTTCCTACTGGGATTTTTGTACGTGTCCCAGTGTGAAATTTTGAATTTTCCGTCAATATCTGTAATGAGACGAATGAAATTGATAAAAGTTAATTTTACGCAATTAAACAAAAAAGTTCAAAACAAATTATTTTCGTGTTTCGTGGAAAGTAGGCCGCATTAAAGCTCCAATTCACGTGAAAAGTGTCACAAAAGGTTCCGTGCGCTGCATTTGACAAGAATGACGGTCGTTCCGAGCGATAAAACGTGGGATTTGTCCCTTTACGAGTTGCATCGCGTCCCTCAGCCCATCGTCACAGATAACACGGAAATTGCCGTGTCGCCCCGCTCCCTGCACTCCGAACTCATGTGTCCCATTTGCCTCGACATGCTGAAGAAAACGATGACGACGAAGGAATGTCTCCATCGCTTTTGCAGCGATTGCATCATCACGGCACTCCGGAGCGGCAACAAAGAATGCCCAACTTGTCGTAAAAAGCTCGTTTCGAAGCGTTCCCTACGCCCGGATCCGAATTTCGACTTGCTCATTAGCAAAATCTATCCGAGTCGCGACGAATACGAGGCAATACAGGAACGCGTGCTCGCCAAAGTGAACCAATGTCACTCGCAACAGGCGCTCGTCAACTCAATCACGGAAGGCATCAAGTCGCAGCAACAAATTCGCCCGGGACGCACCAAGAAAGACGGGCATCATCATCATCGCGAGCATCGGGACTCGGGAAATTCGACAAATTCGAATGCAACGGCGGCAAGCGGAGCAGCAAATGGTGATGCGCCGACGTCACAAACGCAAGTTGATCGTCCGTCGAATCCGCCGTCGGTGAGAAGCACTCCGTCGCCATCGCCATCGACCACGAGTTCCATGAGCAAGATGAAACGCACGCAATCGATGCAACAATCGGGCGACGAGAGTGAAACAAGTGCGTCAGAATCGCGTTTGGATGGCGACGAATCGTGTTTGGATACGGAAGAGGGATCGGAATATGGCATTGATGAACTTGAGCTGGTGTTTAAGCCACATCCGACAGAAATGACGCCCGATAATCCGCTCATGAAGGCTTTGAAGGAGAATGCGGTGCGATATTTGAAGACCACAGCTAATGCAACAGGTAAAAATATGACAATTTCTTACAAAATATTTTCTAAAAAATTAAATTTTTTACTTTTTTTTCATAAAATTTCACATTTTTTTATATAAAAATCAAAAATTTCTAATTAAGGTCCTTCCAAAAGTATTCAAAGCAAAGGTTCAAAGTTTTTTTCTAAAAGATTTTATTTTCCAAATATGCAAAAAAATAAAAAAAAAAGTTTTGAAATACATTTTCATATTAAGTCTCAATTTCAAACCAATTCTCAAGCATTTTTTATATTAACTTTTCTATTTTCTTAATTTTATTTTAAATTTGAAAATTTATTTGAATTTTAATTAAATTTAAAAATTTATTTACAATTTAAAAAAAATTAAATTCAAAAACCAAAAATAAAAAAATAACATTCAAAAACCTTTGAAAAAAAATTAAGCTTCAATTTCTAAAAAAAAAATTTCCAAAAAAAATCCGTCTTAAATAATTATTTATTTTAAAAAATTAAATATTAAAAATTTATCAAATTGTTAGAAAAAATCCGAAAAAAGTGAAAAAAATCAAACATGTTCTTTTTGATGAAATTTTAATTTTTTTTTATTTAATTTTTTTTTTTATTGTGATTTTTGATTTTTGAATTCTTTTTTTTTTGATTTCATCACTTCGAAAAAATCACTTAAAATTAATTTTTAATCATTTTCAACCTATTTCCGTCTCCACAGTTGATCATTTAAGCAAATACCTGGCAATGCGATTGACGATCGACCTTGAAAAACAAGCTCCCGAGCATCGTTTACTCAACTTTTGCATCTACATCATGCCCCAAAATGAACAGACCCTTGCTGCTGGCACTCCGGGCAACACAAATGGCGCTTCGACATCCGCGAGCAGTGGCGATCAACTCGTTGTGCTACCTGGATCCTATTCGCTCGCACAAATATCCGAACAGTATTGGAAGGTAAGTAAACCGATGGAGCTCTTTTACACGTGGAAGAAATCCTAGAAGTTAAGGGACTTTCGAAAAGGCTCCGCGGCAAAGAAATAATGAAAAAAGGCAGATTTTAACGAATATTTTTGTGAAATTCTTTTATTTTTTTTTAACGTGTAAGGAATCTCGAGTGTGAGAAAAAGTAGATTTTAAGAGGATAAAATTAAAATAAATGTCAATAAAAATCAAAATTTGTGTCTTTCTTTACTTTTCTTTATTTTCTTTGTCTTAATTTTCATTATTCTACATATCACAACTGTTTATTTCATTACATGCCATTCAATTTCATATTGTTACCTACTTAAGTTTTAAGAGTGTGAGATAATTATAACTACTAAAAAACGGTAAGAATTTCATTTTTTTTTTCGCTAAACAGACGTGACACATAGAATTATTTGCATTTTTCTTGCTTTTCTTTCGTTTTTTTGATTATTCTATGAGACCTATAAAATATAAAATGAAGTGTAAGCTGCTCCTCGTCTTCTACTTGTTGTACTACGAGAATAAAAGCATTGATCCATTATTGGTACAGAATACTTTTTTTTGCGCTTTAACAAAAATATTGTAACATTTTGATGGATGGTTGGAGTGATGATGAGTTGGGTGACAATAAAAAACAAAAATAAATAAGAATGTTGAGTGTGACTTATGGAGGACTGTTTACTGCAACATCTTTCGTTATGGAGGATGAGTTTTTGAGTCTGTGTGCGCCTTTTTACAACTTGGATGCAGCTCCTTTGGTCACAATTTGCTTCAAACTGAAGCTGGACAGGGAGAAACCGACGAAGGCGAGCAAAGCTGCCGATCCGACGGTTGTTCTGTCAGTCACTTGTCGACTGTTGCCAAACTGAAATGAGATGGAAAAAAAAAATTAATTTATTTTGATGTTTTGGTCGATTTAATACTAAATTTAATTGAAAAAAAATTATTTAAAAAAAAATATAAATTTAATAAAATTAAAAAATAAATTTTAATTTAATTTAAAAAATTTTTTTCTTAAATTTATATTTTAATTTTTTTTTATTTATTTTTTTAATTAAAATTTTAATAATTAATTATATTTTTATTGAAATTCAAGTCTTTTTATTGAGAAAATTTCTAATTTTGTCAAGAAATTGTCCATTTAACGTTTAAAATAATCAACATAAAAGCAGTTATTCTGGTTAAAACTTGTCCGAAGACAAATAATAAATATTTTATTTGCTCAAATGTTGTAAGAAAATACAGATTTCTTCATCGGATTGTCCCACATTTAAAATAATTTTACGAAATTTTAAAGAAAATATCAACTTTTGGTCAGTTTCATGCAAAATTAAATAATTTTCGACCATAAAAAGGGCATTTTAATGACTTTTCCGGCGCCAAAAGTGAAAATTTGGTGAAAACTCATCTCATTAAATGAAATTTTCAACCATAAAATTAAAAATAAACAAAAAATTACAAAATTTACAAAAGTTCATTAACAATAATCGCTCAAAGTGGGTGTGAGAACAGAAGAATTCACAAAATTTGTTGTTAAAAATAGTTCGACGCAGATTTTTTTGTCAATATTTGCTGAAATTCTTCCCAATGACGCATAATCTTTAACGTTTCACTAATGAAGAAGATTTTTTGTTGTTTTTTTCTTATCATTCTCAATGATTTTTTGAAGAATATTTTTTTGTCTCGTAATTCGCACCAGACTTGCATATATTTACTTGGTTTCATTCAAAAAATCCTTGGGTTAAATTTTTTTCTTCATAAATTGCGTTTTTATTGATAAATATTACTTTGTAGAAAAAAAACCGGGTTAATGCTGTCGATTGGAACGAGTCATTCAATTTTAATCAAAGACGAACAAAAACTTATCAAAAAAGAAACGGAAACCCCAATAATTTCGATTTTGTCCCGATTTGGATTTGTCTGCGCTAAAAATAGAAAACAATTAAAAAGTAATAATTTTTGTAAAATCGCAAAAAAAAAAGTTTTTATGATCGGGCAAAGGTCGTTTTCAAAGACGATGTTACGTCACGATTATTTGTTTACAGAGACTTTTAACGACTGGCTGACTAAATATTGAGGAAAGTGTGAATCAGAATCGTAAACTTTCCAAGAACGTGATGCTTTTGTAATTAAATTCGAGGATTTTTTACGAATGGATGCAAAGTGTGGCCATACAAAGTTGAGAATTGGCTCGTTTTGTCTGGTGTCGTCGTCGTTTCGCTTATCATATGAATCTGAAACGTAATAAAATTGTTTTGTTTGCGGAACATGTGTGAGAAAATTTACTTTTTTAAATACGTCAGGCATGATTTGAGCGTCATAAGGGGCAAAAAATGAACTTTCATCATAAGAACTTTTATTTTTTTTTTAATTTTGACCATTTTTGTTAATAAATTTTTATTTTTGGGGAGTATTTTTAAAATTTTTGACTTAAAAATTATTTTTTTCTTTCAAATAATGCTTTTTTTTATAAAAATTAAGAATTAAAAGTTGACCAGAGGCCCCAAAATTGTAGTAAATCTCAAACAAAATTGAAATTTTCAGCATAATTTGATCATTTTTTGTTGAATTTTTTCTCTTTATCATTAGAAATTTAAATTTTTGAGGATAATTTTTAACTTTTTAAACATAAAATCCTAAACAAATAATCTTTTTTAGCAGATTTTGATTCTGAAGAAGAATATAGACCTCAAAACGGAGGTAAAACTCCAAAAAAATAAAGTTTTCATTAAAATTTCGGGTTTTTCTTTACTTTTGTGTCACATTCCTGACATCATCGCATAATTTAGCGCTTAAATTGCATCCGTAACCTTCAAACTTTTAATTTTTTAAATATTTCTTTTATATCATCGGTGCATAACATCATATTTTTTGTCACATTCAATCGTCATTTCATGTATCTACGTATGAAAGAAGACTTCATAACGCGATTAGATGCTTATATAACACATAAATTATTTTTATTTTTATCTGGCTTCCCTGTAGAATTTTTTTTTCTGTACTCAATTGTCACAAAGTCTTGTATTTTTGTCTTTTGTTTGAACTTGTCGCACCGTGAATGCCTAAAAATAGTGACTTTATTACAAAATTTCTGTCTTTGAAAGTCACATGGATGCATCGGTGCATACAAAAAATGTGCATCAAACCGGTTCACATCTTCCGGATACACAAAACTCATATAGGTTTTAGGTTTTATCACCTTTTCATGTGTACGTGTGATTTTTTTTTGTTCATTTCAAGCGTTTTTGAGATAAGAAAGCTTTCTTTATAGTATTGCGAGACTTTATTATGTCTCGCACAGCTTTTGACTGATAGTCGGACAATGAAATTGTGAGTCAAGGATTTTTTCAGTTCAGGAAGTCTGGATTTTCGTTTGAAAACTCACCTGATGAGAGTAATTAACTCGAACTGCATTCGCGATTACCGAAGTCCTCATATCTCGTATTTGGGTGAAATTTTTAGTTTCGCTCTCCTTTAAAAATTAAATCTGAAAAATACAAATAATTTTATTTTAATATTTTATGTTTTGACAGTAAATTCAGAGCCGGCTTTAATTTTGAAAAATCGATATTTTTTCGAGAATTATCTAACCATGAAAATTTTTTGGGGAATTTTTCTTATCGATTTTCACAAAATTCAAGAGTTTCCGGGTCGGATGAATTAAAGTTTGAAGGGAAATTTGTGGATTTTTGTTTGAGGAATCCGCGAAACTAATTCCCTTCCGTTGTTTTCTCACCTCGAAATTATTCTGATTTATTTTTTAAATACGATACGAGAGGTGCAGTGACAACCTTGTGATCTTGTGTGAAAAGAACGATTTTTGACATATACGACGCCCAATGTGATTTTTTGAAAAACGAGAAATGTGCTCGTGGATTGAGGAACGGTTCACTGGAATGGGTTTTAATTTAAAAAATTTAAAAATTTAATTTAATTTTTTTTTATAATTTTTTGATAATCATTATTTTTAATTTCAATTTATAATTTAATAATTAATTAATTCTAACTTTATTTAAAATTTTTAAAAATATTATTGTATTTTAATTTAATTCAATTAGATAATAGTTATTGAATTAATTGGTTTTTTTTTAAATTAATTTATTAATAATTCTAACTTTTTTATTTTTTCTCAAATAATTTTGAAATTTAATTATTTTAATTTTCTCAAAAAAAAAATTTAATTAATTTAATTTAATTATTTTTTCTCAATTTATTTTGAATTTATTCAATTTATTCAATAAGTTGATTCTAATTTAATTATATAATTTTTTAATTCAATGAAATAATTATTTTTAATTTATTTAATTTTAATTTTTTATTTAATTTAATTTATTTGATGCAATAAATTAATTAATTCTATCTAATTTAAACATTCAATCTCTTTAATTTTATTTTTAAATTATTAATTTAATTTAATAATGCAAATAAAATCTCTTTATTTTTAATTTAAACAATTCCCTAACAACTATCTAACAACGAACGGATTTCTTGATTTTCGTATTTCATCAAATTTGTGACCTTCAGGACCAATTGTTGGTCCCGTAACTTCTGGATTAAAGTTCAAATCCCCTTGAAACTTCTTGAAAGACTTCTTTTTCTTGATTTTCTGTTGATTTTTCACCGATTGAAGGATTTGTTCAGCAACACTCGGTCTTCTTCCCTTTTCCGGGAGCTTTTCTATCGATTTATCTCTGAAAGGATTTGTCTCTACAGGCAAATTTCTGAAAGGATTTATGTCTTTTTCAACCAACGACTGCCGAAACGGATTTTTATCCTTTTTCCTGCTCTTCGACTTTTTACTTTTCCTTCCATTCCACATTGAGACATCAAAATATTTCGGTCCCACGAATACCGGGACAATTCCTTGTGCAACAACAGCTTCTTTGTTCTCATTTTCCCATCGTTTTATGAATTTGTGGTCTTTGGGAGCTTCATTGCACAAATATCCGATATTGAGAACTCTTAAATCTTCAATCAGCTCTTCTTCTTCGTTGAGTTTTACTTTGCTGAGACGTCTGTCTTCAGTGGTTTCTATTATTCGCATCTTTTCGACATCGATTTTTTGGACTCTGCTTTCAGGTACATATTCAGGACGGTCGAAAGAATATTCACTGCTTTCCTCATCATCGGCATCAAAGTCCCAAACCCACTCATCAGAGTCCATTTTGATGAATTATCTGAGTTTTTGAAGATTTCTACAAGAAAATGCTTGGTCATGAATGAAAATCTCAAGAAAAATGAAAAATTTACCTAAAAATTCTTGAAAACTCCTTAAAATTCCTTTAATTTTTTATAATTTTTTGTACAAATTACCGGCAATCCAAACGAAACTTCCCTTAAATTGACCAAAATTGACACTTTTGACGTTAAATTGACAGTAAAAGTCCATGCTTTGGTACCAAAACAAACAATTCCGAAACAGTTCTCGATAAAACTCTCACAAAAATCATGCCTGCCGTGATTCTTCCGAATATTTTAGTGACAGGTAAGGACTTTTAACACCTCAAAAGCTCAAATTTTATCATTTTTCGCTCAAATCAGGCACTCCTGGATGCGGAAAAACGACCACTTGTAAGCGCCTCGCCGAAGCCTTGAACTTTAAACATCAAGAAGTCTCGGAAATTGTCAAAGCACACGACTTCACAGACGGTTACGATGAAGAACTTGCATGTCCCTTCTTGGATGAAGACAAACTTCTTGATTATTTGGAGCCCATTATGCAAGAAGGAGGCAACATCGTCGAATATCACAGTAACGAACTCTTCCCGGAACGATGGTTTCAACTTGTTCTCGTCGTGAGATGCGATACGCAAGTACTTTTTGACAGACTCACTGCTCGCGGATACAATCAGAAGAAAATTGAGCAAAATATGTCGTGCGAAATCTTCGGAACGATCCACGAAGAGGCCTTGGATTCGTACAAACCGGAAATTGTACATGAAATTCGCAGTGAAAAGGAAGAAGATTTCGAAAAAACTCTCCAGTTAGTGAAAGATTTCCTGGAAAAATGGAAGAAAAAGTGAAATTAATGAAATATATTTTTTATTTTTAATGAAAAATTATTTTTTTTAGTGGGAAACGTTCGTTTTGTACCATTTGATACAAATTTCCCTGACATACAGGAACATTTCCTGTTCTTTTTTGCGATGCTCGTCTTCAAGTTTGTCCGTGGCTTGTACATAATCCAACCACGTTTCACAAGAGTCACCTTTAAATTCTTCAATTTTCGTCAAACGAACGTGAAACTCGTCCCTTAGCACAATTTTCGCAAAATCTGTTAACGTTTTCAAGCTACTTTCAGGCACCAAAGCCATATAATCGTTGCTAATTCCATGGAAAACCGCCAAAAACTTGCGAACCGCTTCTTTGGGTACTTTAACAGTCAATTTACTCAAAAGTGTCAACACAATCGCCAACACTTGCACCTCAATCTGTTCCGGTTGCTTGTAACTTTTCTTATTTCCGCTCACACTTTCGTACAAATTCGCTAATGTGTCAATTATGGCAACAATTGTGTCGAAAAACCACGTTTCCGTGCGCTCGATGATCGTCTGGAGCCACGTGAGGAAGCCACATTTCACAATTAGCACGTCCGTAGCTAAGGGAAGCCGCGTGATGGCCTTGAAAACGTTCATAATGTTGATATTTGTCTCGGTGTCGCTCAAAGGAGATCCGTAGCAGGACATCAACAACTTCAGGATCGGCGATTTGAAGAGTGCCATAAAGTCGTCGATGGTTTTTGTGCCGTCAGCGAGAATTGTGAGCAAATAATTGCGATGTTTGGCGAATTTTACGTCAGAATTGAAGAATAAATTGTAGAAATCGGGCACGGAGGTGAAATCAAAGACGGGTTTAACGACGAAATAGTTCGATAAGGCCGGGTAGAGATCGTGCAAGGCATGCTGGAAGATGGTAGCTGCATGACCGACGAATTGTGTTGTATATGTGGAAGGACGAGGAAGAGTTTTTGTCGAATTCAGCTTACACAGCGAATGCAATCCGTTTTGAACTGAATCGTAGAGACGTTGCCAGAGCTCTTTACCAAGAAAATGTCTAAAAATGAAGAAAATTTTCGGTTATTTCAGGTTTTTAGCACTAAAAAAGACAAAAACTTACTTTCCGCCATCCAAATGTGAACGACATCGCATGAGTGCTTGACCAACAGCGAGTCTCATATGCAAATCCTGACTCGATAGGGCAGCAAACAAGAACGGGACGAGTCCTTTTTGTACTGCAATAGCCACTAAATCGACTTGTTCCGGCGCAAAAATGCCACTCAACAAGGGAATGATGAACGCCGGGTCATAAAGTGCTGAAAAATCGTCCTCTTGTGTGTCGAAATAAGCTTTCATCGTAAGTTCATGTTCTCTTGTGTCGTCATTTTCCAAAATTTTTCCCAAAAATTGCACTTCCAGCATTTCCTGTCGTTGTTTCTTCGTTACAATCGTCATTTTGGGCACTTGACTCACAGCATCGAGCTTCCTCCATACCGGATAATCCGTAAAACTTTTCCTAATCGCATTTTCTTCGATCAATTTCAACGTTTCCAAATTTCCACTCTTCTTATTTAACGCATCGGCACCCTTTTCTTCGTCTCCTCGCAACGAATGTCGCAAAATCGCCGCCTCACCCCATAAGAAAGGCCTAAATTTAGCAAGAGACACCTTTGAACGTTCATATAATTGTAAAAGTGCCAAAATATATTGATCCGTTTTGGACAAACTCGCTTGATAGGCACCCAAATATACGGGAACGTGCTTTTCCATTGCCAGAGAAGGTCCTTTTTTGATGAAAATGAACGTCAAATGGAACAAAGCCTCCTTCAAAGGAGAGTCAACAGTGCCAAGAGCGACATCAAAGTACCCTGGATGATTGATAAACGACTCAAAATGCTCCGAAAGTCCATCTGCGCTGTTTTGATCTTCATATAAATAGTCGAGAAGTGCTGAAAGTTGTCGTAAAATGACGTCACCAACGGAAGTTTTGGCACTCAATCCTGCTTTGATGCTGTTTTTGACGAAAGTTGCCCAAGTATTCGTGGTTGTGATAACTGAGGGATCAAAATCGAGTTTATTTGATTCCGTAAATGAAAGCCATGATTCCAAAATAAAAGCAGCTGATGGGACAATTTGATCAATATCTAAAAAAAAATTAAGAAAAATTAATTAAAATTTAATTCTTAAAAAAAAAAATTGTTACTTACGATCTTTTTTCAGTAAAATATTCGCAAGAGTCAAGAAATTGTTGATAAAATTGACAAAAACATCAATTCTCTTCGACGCAGTTTCTTCATTGACATCTTCCTTCACACTTTTCCACGCTTTCCAATAAATTGCTTGACAAAGTTGGAATTGCACCAATTCAGCTTCTTGCACTTTTAATGCTTTATTTGTGAAATCCAAGCATTCGTTGATCGGCATGCAAAAATTAATCAACTGCACGGAGCTCAAGACGTTTTCGCGGTAAATGGCGCCAACCTTCAACGGCTTTTCGATCGTTTTAAAGATGCCCGTTTTATATTCGGCGTAAATTTTGTTCAACAAAACCTTGTCTTCTTCGGGTTTTAGTAAGCCCAGTTTGAAGGCAGTTTTCAACAATGGATAAGCCAACTCCTTTTTCGTGTAAATATTTTGCAGCAGCTCACGGAAATTCTGTTGGTAACGTTCATCACGTTCGACAATGAGTGTCAGGAGTCGCGTAAGTGCCTTCGAAAGTGTCAAAGCCTCGTTTTCGATCAAGCCACTGATGAAATCCAGCTCAAAATGTTTGATGTTGTGCGGAAATTCGTTCAAATAAGTGCCTAATGACTCGAGAAGTGCTTCACTTGGTTCAATTTGTGTCAAAATTTGTCCCAATTTTGAGACAGTTTCTTCTTCCAAGGACACCGTTTTCGTTTCCGACAAGATTCGAAGACATAAAACGATCAATTTAGCAAAAAGTGGCTTGTCGTGCACCTTTTTTACCTTGACATCGCATAATTTCTTCAGAATTTCGATGGAATCTTTACTTTCCAAGTCGAATGCTTCCAAAGTTCGTATGAGACTGTCGTGTTCTTCGTCAGTTCTAACTTTTTTGTCATCAAAAATGCCTTTAACTTCGGTCACAATCTTCCTTCGGAAGTATTCCATGTATTTGCTGCACCCGGAAAACATGCCGTTCAAATCTTGAGCGAGATCCGCGATAAATCTGGCAGAATTTTGCTCAGAATTCAGTGAAAAAAGCGACAAAATTTGGTATTGTTCGACGAAAATGTAACGAAGTAACCAATCGCCAAGAGATTTGAAGGAATTTTTGTCATTTTCGGCTTTTTCCAGTTCAGCACCTTTCGCTTCGAGGCATTTATCTTCCAAATTTTTCAATTCTTGAATGAGTTTTCGACTGTAGTTCGTACAAATCGTACAATGTTCCTCTTCAAAGGCTTCGCGTTTTGTCAATTGAACCACACAAAAAACGATGACTTGAATCAATTGCACGATCTGCAAAGGACAACCAGTGATCGTGACATCTGTGAAAAATTCATCGTCAAGTTGATTTTTGGACAGAATTGAGTCAATAAATGATGACAAAACCGATGGAGGCTTCAATTTCGAGTGTTCCGATAACATTGGGAGGGATTCTTCGAACGTGTTGAAGTAAGAAACGACCGCTAAACTACTGTTTTGAGTGACTTTCGACACGATTGACTAAAAAAAAAATTAAAAAAATAAGTTAAAAATTTAAATTTTATAGAATTTCAAGACTTACTTGATCGGGAATTGCATAAAACAGGGCCAACAATAAATTTTCGAGGAATTTTTTGATCGGTTTTTGTTGTGAGCTGTCCAAGCTTTCGTATTTTTTCAACATTTTTGGTACAACTAACGAAATTATTCCAGCTGTGATCACTTCTCCTTCATTTTCTTCACTTTTAACTGGAATTACGTCCATTTTGTCGATTCTTTCGAACAATGAGGTCAATTCTTTCGACAATTTCTTCCCACTTTTTGACTTTTCTCGGGTTTCTGTGTCTTCAGACCCAAGATTTTCGACTTTTGTGTGCATTGTGGCAATAATGAAGTCAATAACTGCTGTGTGACTTTTCGCCGGAGTTTGTTTTAACGCTAAAATTAAGGCGTTCAGCTCGATTTGGGTGTCATCGAAACATTGAGTAGATGTTAAAATTTTCTGTAAAAGCTCCAATGACTCGCGTTGTAGCGAAACTTCACTCTCATTCGCTTCCGAGCTCGTAATTACTTTAACGAGTGTTTCAAAAACGGGTTTGAACAACTCAAATTTTTGTTCGAAGACGTCTGGTTCAAGAATCAGCATTAATTTGACGATTTTCAAGTTGACTTGGAGCTTTTCCTCACGAGCTTCTGGTGCCACGTGCTGTTCTTCGTTATGAAAATTGTAAATTGGACTCAGAACGTTGATAAAATTCACAATATCTTGACTTTTTTGGATGACGCTCGGTACCATTTCGTGCAAAAGTAGGATGATGTCCAACGTTAAGCTCAATTGTTGGTTAATTTCGACTTTTTTCTCGTTGCCTTTGAATTTAATGCTCAAATGGAGGGCATTCAAGAGCGTTTCGACACTCGGGAAATACGCGAAAAGTTGATTTATGATGTTAAACTTGACTTTTCGCAAGTCATAGTCGAGAATATTCTCCATATTGGCAAACGTTGTGAGGAACAAACTGCATCGCTGCAACATGATGGCCAATAATTTGATGAGTTGCACTCGCATTTCCAAGACACCGCCTTTGATCAACGTATTTTCGTCGAGATGCTGCAAAATTGACTGACAAATCGAGAAATTCAAGATGTATTCGGAGACACGTTTCGGATCCATGTGTCTCACAGCAGCCAAAATGGGCTTCGGATCGATGGCGAGTAACAAATTTTGCGTGAAAAAGACACAATTGAACCAGGATTCGTGTTTTTTGGGTCGAATTCCCATCGTGAGGCGATCCATAAGGACTCTAATCAGTTCTGGGCACGCTTGAATAATCGCCAACACGAGTTCCGACATTTGCTCGTGATTCCAAAAGCTCTTCATGTGACGCAAAGCCAACATTTGTGAAATATTTTTCTTATCTTCTCTCCCGAGAGCGTTGAAAGCGATGCCATGTTTGCGCGAACACAGTAAAATCTTGCAAAACTCGTGAACTATTTCAGCAGCTTCTTTTTGATGTTCTTCCGGCACGAGACTCGGCTTTTTATGGATTTGGAATGCGGGTCCCCTGTACTTGTTGTACACGTCGAGGAGACAATTGATGGTTTCTTCGGAAAAAGCGCGTTTTTTCTGCGTTTTTAGGATGCCAGCACGTTCCAAGACTTGTTCCCGAAAAGTTTTCAAAATTACAGCCAAATCTTGCAAGTCGTCGTAGATGAGACCTTTCATCAAGCCACGCACCAGATATTCCCGTTGCAAAAATTGATTCACGAGTTGCACGTCTGTCTCGAGTAACAGCGATAAAATGTACTGAACGTAAGATTTTCTCAAATTATCATCCAAAGTCTCTTCCGTTACTTTGAATCCCTTGAAAATTGTCTCTTCCAGCGTTTTTTCCCCAACCAAAGTGTCCATAACTCGCATTGAAGCTACGCCAAATTGCTGGCTGTTCAACACAACTGCTCCTGTCAGCAATTTTAAGGCACTACTGCGATGCGTATCGTTGTCAGAGGTTAAAAGTTTCAAGATTACACTTCGATTGTTGTTCAAAAGAAACGCGATGCCGGCACAAGCTCCCGCAACAAACTCTGGATTGTTCACAACTTCCAACAGAATCGCGGTAAGAGCATCAAAAACGTGTGAAATGTGAAAAATGTTGCTCTGATCGAGTCGTAAAAGGGCTTCAACGACTTCCAGAACGGTTCCCTTGTTTGTGAGGTAAGTATGAACAATTGTTGGATCCTCCGAAGCGATTCTCGTGAAGCGTTTCATTTCTAAAAATACAAATTTCAGAAGAAAATTTGTTAAAAAGATGAAAAGTCAACTTACCAAAGATGAAATCTGTTCCTTTGAGGGCTTTTCGGAATACCTTCACATCGAACGGTTTCAATTTTTTTGGAGGATTCGCTTTTTTCGTCGTTTCTTCTGTCTCCATAGCTTCATCTTCTTCGTGTTCTTCATCTTCTGCCACTTCAGGCGCAGTTTCACTTAATTTTCGCTTCATTTTTACGGATTTTTGGCTATTTTTTGAGTGAATTTTAATAAAAATACTGTTTTATCAACCACATGGGATGATACGTATGCTGCACGTGTTCTGTAGTGTTTTGGTTGTGAGACGAATGAAAGTGATAAACCATTCAAAAGGCGTCATTCATTTACGGCGTCGGAGGGGGTGGGAATCAATGAATGGCGCCATTTCGTTAATTTCAAATTTTGCCGTTAAGTATGCAATCCACATTTGATGTTGAAAAATTCACATGAAATCCAGTATAAATCAAAATTTTCGGTAATTAAAGGGCAATTTGATAACATTTATCAAAAAATTGGTCTTATCTTCAATCAAAATTTCGTCTTGTTACTACATCGCTTCGCCTCGTGTTGTGTCATCTGCATTTCAGATTAATTAAAATGTAAAATAAACGTCATAAATATCCATTAGCTGCTCGGAGACATGAAACGAGACACAGATAAAAAGTAAATAATTAGTTGCTTGCAAATAACTTGCATTAATATTCATGACAAGGTACTCGCTTGACTTCTAATGTAGAATAAAAAGAAAAAAATTGTTGAAAAATGTCACTTTATCGCAATTTTTTTTTTATTCGAGTTATTTAGGAGTTTTACTTGAAAATCTTGTGATACTTTTTTTTCAACGCCTATAATGACTTAACATTTGTTAAAATATTTACTTTTTTTTTTGACTTATTTATTCGTCATGTGTCGAAGAGAGGCGTAATACGGTCGGATTACAATGAAGTCGATTATTTTAATTTTTGTCGTTGCTTGAGTCTTATTTCTGGTTCTAGGTATTTAAAAACGTGTGAGTGTGTGTTGAATAACGAAGAGAGTTCATTCGCTTGAAAGTTTTATTTTTAATGAGAAGTGAAATTTAATGTCTATTTTTGAACTCGGCACAAGTCATTTTTTTTTAATGAAGTCAAATTGAAAGTACAGCAATTTTTTACATAATGAGGTGACCAACGGAGCAGATTTATTAAAACAAAGCCAGCCACAAAAATTTTAATCTTGTTTTCTATTTTTGATTCAGTGAATAAAAATTTATTTTCTCTTGATATGGATTTGATATATCAACAAAGGCAGGAACCGACAGATGAATTCTTATCTTTAATAACCTTTGTATGTTTTGCGCAATATCTACAAAGAAAAAAAAGTAGCAAAATATTTGGAGTAACCTTGAATTTTGAATGATTTTCGAAAAAAAAAAAATAAATAAATAAATAAAATCAAGAATGAGCCTGTTTTAAAGCTTAACAAACTTTATTTAAGGACAAAAGCGCTTTTTTGAAAGAATTTGTATTCGAATTTAATTCAAAAAAATTTTTTTTTAGAATTAGTTTTAAATGCGTTTTAAGGCTAAAAGAGAATATTTTTTTAGAAAGTTATGTTTGAAGAACATATTTTAAAAAATTATGAAATTTTGAAAAAATTGGGTGCAAAAAAATTATTTTTGAAAAAATAAATTAAAATATTTTAAAATTTATTTTAAAAAATCTGAAAAATTTTTGAGAAAGAGACTTTGAGAAAATTGTTTTAACTAAAATTTGATCATTTTATAAAAATTTCAATTTAATTAAAATTTTGAAAAATCTTTTTGACAACTAAATGTATTAAAATGTTATCCTTTGGTGAAAATTTTAATTTTAAAGTTTATTTTTTTTTTAATTCTGGAAGTTTTTGTGGATTATTTAGTCAAATTTTGTAAGCTAAAGTTCAGATTTTTTTAAAATTATTCAATTTTGTTAGAAATATTACAAAATAATGTTAAAATATTTAAAATATGTGCTTTTAGGTAAGAAATGTAAAATATTTGAATCAATTTGGGCCCAAAAGATTCTAAATTTCATGAAATTATTAGAAATTATATCTACTAAATTTAATCTCTAAAAATTTTTTTTTAATTATTTCAAAATTTTCAGGAAACATCCTTAATTAACATAAAACTCAAGTAATGGATCTGATTTAATAATTTGATTACTTTTAAACAATTAGTTAAGAGTTTTTTGTTGTAAATTTTTCTTATCTTTTGTTAAACAAAAAAAAACTATTTTCATTGAAATGAGTAATTTAAAAAAGAAAACAAATGGTACATGATATTTATTATACAATACTAATAGATAAATTCTTAATTATTATTTTTATAAAAAAAAACCGTTTTTGACACATTATAAAAAATAACATCTAAAAAATAGAAAAAAGAATATTTTTAAATATTAAAATAAAAAATTAAAATATATTGAAGAAATAAAGAAAATTTTAAAAACTTCAAAAAAAATTGCTCTATAACAGACAGACATCAAAAACCCCTTTAAAACGAATAAAAAAAATCTTTTTTAAAAAAATCTTCCAAACTGCATTCCAGACAACTATAAAAATGTTGTTTATTATGTTATTCTTATCATCAACACGTTTCATTCATGGTTGCGATAGTAAATAAACACAAAATCGCGTCGCGCGGTCAAATTCTGACGAAGAACTTACAAAAAATTCAGAATGAAGTGAATAAACAAAACACAAAAAAAAATAACTAAAACGTGTGAATGGAATAAAAATTAACATATTCGTCGATCCTTTTTTCTGTTTCTTTGATTTTTGAAGAAAAATTCACGTGAACTGGATTTAGGTTGCTGATTTTTTTTTCGTGTTTCTCTTTCCTCACTTTTTTTTGTACACGCGAGTCATGTTGAAACATAAGTGAGTTTTGGGCTGGTACGAAACATAATTTTTTCGGTTGATGTTTCTTCGCAGACGGTTCGTTCGAGACTGATGGCGTTTGTTCGGTGTCGAGCGACTACTCGAGCAATATCAATAGTAATAATGAAATAAATTTAATACTGAAATGGGGAACCAGAACAAAATTGTGTCTCGTTGTCTGTGTGTTAGTAATTAAAAGCCAGTTTTTTTGTAGTTCCTCCATTAAAAATGTTTTTTTTTTTGTTTCTACCTACAGGGATTTCGCACATGTGACTGTTGACTTTTAACTTTTTTTTTTGCTCGTTTCGTGGTGCTTTTACACATGTGTGCGCCACATGCTGAACAACCGAGTCAGGATGGCAGAGACACTAAAGGCGGACCATTTCACAAATACAACGACATGGTATGTTGTTTCTTTAATATATTTAACTTGTACTTTATCAATATTTATTGTATATTTTTTTTCAACTTCTCTTTAGTTTTTTTTTTTGAATAAATCAGCGTTGTATTTCACAAACAAGTGACGCGGCTCGTTGATGTAAGCCGTTGAACGCGACGTTGAGCGAGACATGAGAATCAGTTAACCATTAATTTTATTTTCAGTAAACTTCAATTTTCTTTCGAGGAAAATCTTCTCACGTCAAAAGATGAAAATAGTTTTTGTGAACGCCTAATTATGCGTAGTCCTGGTCTCGTAATGAGGCTCAGATCAATGCTTAATATTAGGCAAATAATCTAAAAAAAATCTAAAAAATGCGAGAAAAATGGGTTAAGCCTTATCTTATCTCAGTAAGTTGTAAAGGGAGAGTTCGTCAATCTCGGACGGTTATTGTACCATTTTATAACGTCTTATCTGTCATTAATTTATTGTTTTGTTACATTGATTTCAGATTTTATTTGGATTTTGATTGATTTTTGCTAAAATTTTATTTTTTTTTATATTTTCCTTATTTTATTTTTGCTTTACTTGACTTCTTTAATTCGAATTTCATGCTCTTTGAAGTATGAAGGTTCAAAAATATTTATTAGAAAGGCATTAAAAGTTATCGACCATGATATTTCTGTTAAATTTTTGGTCACCACGTGCCCAAACTGATGTTCATGATGATTTTTACCGTTAATTTTGATGTGATGTTCATTTCATATTTAAAGGATTTTTCATAAAAAAATTTAAAAATAATTAATATTAATTAAATCAATTTTATAATAAATTAATTCAAATTTCATGTAATTTCATAAATTAATTATTATTTTTCATTTTTTATTTTGAAATTTTTATCGATTTATTTTTTTTAATATTTTTTATTTCAAATATTTTTTTATTTAAATTTAGTTAATTTTAATATTTAATAAATTATTTATTTTGAAAGTATTTGTAAATTAGAATTATTCATTATTTAGTTAATTATTTAATTTCAAACTAATTAATTAATTATTTATTTATAATTTTTATTATAAAATTTTTATCGATTTAAATTTAATTAATTTCTTTATTTTATCTTTATTTTAAAATTTTATTGATTTAAATAAAATTAATTAATAAATAATTTTTTGTTTGAAATTTTTTGGTACCTTAAAATCATATTTAGTGTGAAAATTTTTTAGTATTCATAATTTTAACAATTTTTTTAAGATTTTCGAAAGAAAGAAAGAAAGATAAAATGTTATCAAAAATCTGAATAAAATCAATTGCAATGTTTAACGGAAATTAACAAAAAATAAAATTATTCATAAAATAAAAATAAATTTTTTTCTAAAATAAATATTTATTTTAACACAAAAATTGAAAAAAAAAAACGATATTTTGCAATTTTATAAATTTAAAAATTTTCTCTCTGACTTTTTGCAATAATAATCAAACGTTTAATGAACACACGACTATATTGTCCAATCAGAGGAACGCAAGTATTTTTTAATCATAAATTGTGAAATACTACAACGAGAGTGAAAACCGGCTAAAAATAAAGAAAAATAAAAATTTGTCGAAATAATTCTTATCAGACAAAAGTGAGTTGAAATATTGATTCAGCAGGTCAAATTCTGCCAATTTGTTAATGATTTAAATTTATTTTCAATCAGAAATTAAAAAAAAAATTGTTTTGGAACTGCGGTGACTCATTTTTGATAAACACTACTCAGAACATCGAAGGAGATAAATAAAGAGCAAACAAAAAATATTTAAACCAAAGGTAAGTTTTTGATAAGCAAAATTTAAAAATTTCACAATTTTTACATTTGATTTTTTTTTCAGTTTCTTTCCAATCATTGAGACGTTATGATGTTCAAACTTCAAATAATTTTAATTTTTGCTTTCCTCGTTTGCGGTGCATTTGGTGCCAAGTACCACTGCGAAGACTTCAATGGCGACCTTCGATGCTCTTTTGAAGGATTGCGATCAACACGAGCCAATCCCAAACTCGACCTGCAGATAAATCACAAGCAAAAAGTTGTCTCATTAAGCATCACCAAGAGTCAAATTCCCATCTTACCATTGGACATTTGTGAAAAATTCCCAGATTTGCTGAAGATTAGCATTACAAACAGCGAAATAGAAGAAATTGCGGAAGATGCCTTTGATGCTTGCGAAAATCTACAATTCTTAGATTTGTCGAGAAATAAGCTGAAAAGTCTGAAGCGGGCTTCATTGAATGGAATGAAAAGCGTGACGGAACTGAATGTTGCCTCGAACCAATTGGATCTCGAAGATATTGACGTGATTTTGCGTAAAATGCCAAAATTAAACAAAATTGCGTTGAATGACAATAATATTAAGTGCAATGACATGAAAAAATTGTTCTCGACTTTGATTGAGAAAAATATTCATTTGGACAAGGAATTTAATTCAGCGTCACTTAATAGTCGTCCAAAAGATGCTTCTTATCGAATTGTGGATGGATTTATTTGTGTAACAGAAGAAAATGAAAATTCTTCATTTCTGAGTAAATTTTGGTCTCTTATTAAAAATGTTTTAGGTTTTATTGCAAATATTTTATATAATATTGTATATTATATTTTCAAACTATTGTGGTTCATCTTAAAGTTATTGTGGGCTGTATTGATGTTTTTGTTGAAATTAGGTCTTTATTTATTAATTCCATTTTTACTCTATTATAACCGACACTATTTTATTAGAACAGAAACACGTGTAGTATTTTTATAATTTTTTTTAAGAGATTCTTTTAGGCGCTCTAAATAAAAATTTAGTGTATAAATAAAATTTTTCAGAAAAAATAAATACTTATTCGTAGAAAAATATTATGTATTAAAAAATAATTAATTAATTTTTTATATTAATATAAAAATAATGTGTGATGCCCCAATTTAAAAGAAAATAATCGTTTTTTACTCTATTTTCATAATTTTTTAAGAAATTTTCAAAATATTTTTAATTTTTGTATAAAAAATGTATCTTACCATGAATTTTCTTTTATTAAAATATTTTGTCTAAAATTACTAAAATTATTATTCAAAATTTTTTGAATTTTTTTCAAATATAATTCTAAATTTTTAATTTTTTAAAATAAAATTTTCTGAGATCAATATAAAATTATCGATTCTCAACTTTAAAAACAAGAAAAATAATCTAAAATCAGTTTGACATTTTGAATGGAAAGATATTTCAAATCTTATTTTTTTTGACCCTTATTTTGGAAAAAAAAATGTTTTGGGACAAAAACATCGAAAAAATTTGGAACGGCCTTACCCCATTCTGAAAAAAAAGTTTGTTGGACAAAAAGCTCGAAATAAATTTTGAGAAAACAAATTTTTTTTTTACCAAAAATAGTTCATAATAATAAATTTTATTTTTTTTTTACTTTTTTGAACTGAAATGTGATAAAAAACAAAATTATGTAAGCCAAAAAAAATTTTACTCAAAATAAATTCAAATGTAACCTACATATTAAAAAATTAATAGAAATAAAAAAAAACAAAACTTTTTTTTATTAATTTTCTTTAATTTTTATTTTCTTATAAATTTTTAAGGATTAATTAAGTCGCACATTCAACTAAATAAATTGCAAATATAAAAAAGTTACGATCTAACAATAAATACTTTTAAATTTTTTTTTTTGACTTGAAAATTTTTCTTATTAATTAATTATTATTTCTCCTTTACATTTCAGAGATTTTTTCAGACACACGCGATTAATTAAAAAAAAAAGTTATTTACAAAAATTTCCTATTCTAAACACTTTGATGGCAGTTCAGACAACTTCGTACAATGAAGTTTCTATTGCGTCGCGGGACACTCGTTGAGCAAAATGTTGTGCAGATGATCGTAGTCGGTCCAATCCTTCAAATCTCCCCGAATCACGACATTGTTGATGCATCCTTTGAAGTTTTCGCGCGACAACAATGTCCCCTGTGAGGCTTGTTCCGGAATGCCGCCGATGTACAACGGCGATTTTGTCTGAATTTTGTTGCCGCGATTCGGCGTGACGTCATAAACACTGGTCAGATTGTCGACTCGCACAAATATTTGCTCGGAGTCGTAGAGAGCGTAGACTGTGTGCCATTTGTTGTTGCAAAGGGCGTATTTGGAGTCCATGGATTTTGTGGCGCGAAGGGGAATGCCGTCGCCCATGTCAGTGGAAAAAACGATCTGAAAAAATTTTTGGTTGAAATCTTGAATTTGATTAAGAAAAATGATGAAAACTTACATTTCCGTTGTTCATTTCGAGTGAAAGTGCGGGAAATCCATCTCTGTCACTCACGCTCAACAAGATTCCATTCAGTTCGGATGTTTTGTACTCCAGTTGTAGTTCGAGAACTCTTCCTACGTTGAAGTTTCGTTCTAAAAAAGCAAATTTTTTATTAAAAAATGAAATTTTTCGTGAAAATTTCGTTACATACTGTAAATTCCGTACGCGTCTCCCGGAAAATACGATCCCTTTTCCACGCGCGGGAAACATTGTCCCACATTTTTGTGAGAATTCACTTTTGCCAGATCCTGCGTGACGTTATTCACGCTAAATTTCCTCAGACATCCCTTGAATCCCTCCAATTTCGATACCAATTCGCTCGGCAGGTGCATCGCCTCGTCCGGCAAACCGCCGACAAACAATTTATTCGAAGCATTCAATTTCTTTGGTATCTTCATTTGTTGTGCATGCGTGTTTTTGTGCTGCAACGTGACACTCAGCGTGGCGGTTCGATTGAAAGTCACGAGTTGCACACGATGCCATTGTCCGTCGTTCACTTTCACCGGCAAATGGAGACTTTGCTTCTTGCGACCCCGAATGATGAGTGTCAACATGCCATCACGCAGCGTCAACATGATGTAATGCTTTTGCTTCTCTTTCGTACCGGGAGCCACGAATAAGATGCCGTTCGGGTAAAAAGTGCGGAAATCCGTTTGAATGAGGAAATTTCGCTGCCACAAGTTTCGCGTGGGAATCTTCGTTTCGGAGTAACTGAAGGGAGCGTCGCCGAATTTGAAGCCATTTGGCTCGTAAGAATAACTGCCAACCTAAAATTTTTAAGGAAAAATTAATTTTTTGAACTTTTTAAGAGGTAAATTTGTTAGAAATTGAATTATACTTACAAAAGTTGAGGTCAAATGTTAGGAAAAAATTAAATTAGTTACTAAAATCGTGCATTTTTGTTAATATTTTACAAGTTTTTATTAAAAAATCCTTAATTATTAGTAGTTTAAGGCAGTGAAATGTTAGAAAAATGTTAAAATATCCAAATTAGGTATTAGTTAGGGTCAGGATCGCTCACTTCTACACTATCTTCGATACAATTATCGTCAATATACTCATCGTCGGCCTTTGTATTAGATTTTTTTTTTAGTAATTTTATTGGTAAAAGTTAATTTTTAACGCAACTTACCCGATTACATCCACTTTTTGGAGCCTCCATTTGCATGCCTTCGTCATCATTGGCCATTTTTGGTCCATCACGCCCCAGATGAACGTTGGAAAAGCTGATAAACTTGTCGAAAGAGATGCTTTTGTTGTTAAAAACCAAATCCTTGATCGCTCCTTCGAACGGTTCCAACGAAGTGATTGCT
>NW_026973453.1:0-25000 GCF_036172545.1 Culicoides brevitarsis | reverse complement strand
GCAAACTCGTCCAAAGCTGGAGCTCCGCCCACAAATAAGCCTCCTTCGCTCTCTTCCGGCAAATTTACGAGGAACGGCGTGACTTTGAAGGATTGTGTCATCTGAAGTTCATCATTGACTTGCAATTCAAACCTTCTGCCGGTTTTCGAGACAGAAACTACGTGGAATTTTCCGTCATTCAGCATGTTATTGGATGTCAACTCGATCGGGCCCTGTCCCGCATTGACTTTAACTCTCAATTTTCCATTCACCAAGTTCACGGAGAAGTTTCCGGGCAGGGATTTTGTGTCGACGCGAGTTTCTTCGTTCGTTTCATGCTTCGGTGGATGTGCTCCGAGAACAATTAAAGCGTTTGGTTGCAACGTCCTAAACACAAAGGCGAAATTTGCGCGTTTTTTCAACGAATGCGCCGGCAATTCGATATATCCGTTGCCGTAAAAGCCCCCTTTGGTGATTGTTTGACTGCAACTCGGCGATACGCCGTAATGATTTGTCGTCTCGAGTATTTCGCGTGCTTCGCCGGCAATTTGAACGTCTTTCATGCATCCGAGGAAGGCGTTGTCGGAGCCGCGTGCCTTTACGGTGCTCAAATTGTAGCCAGGAGGAACGCCGCCGATGTAGTAATTCGTGCCCTGGAAGAAGGGTAGCTTGGAGAAGTTGATGGGACGATTGGGAGATCCGGATTTTTCGTAACGCATCTCGGAATCGGGCACGGGGAGACGAGAAACGGGACGACCAACGACAACGAGGGATCCGTATTCGTATTCGTCTTGGAAATGACGCGCAATGTCGACGGTGATCCAATCGCCGGTGTTGTAACGTTTCGTTGTGTTGAGCTCGAGCCATGTATCTTCCTCGTAATCGACGCGGAAAACGATGCGACCTTGGTAGAGTGTGAGAGACAGTGTACCATTCTACAAGAAAAAAAGGAAAAAAATATTAAATTCAGACAAAATTTTGATAAAATCATGATTTCCTTTTAAGAATTTTTATAAAATTATTTTTTAAAAAATTTCTAAAAGAAATTTTTTATTTGTAGGAAAATATTTAAATTAATTTATTTTTTTTGACTAAAAATTTTATGAAAAAGGTGAAAATTTCAGTTAAAATTCTTTCAAAATTAAATGTTTTCTTACTTCTTAGAATTTTTAGTAGAAAAGAATTAAAATTCTATCATTTTAAATAATTTTCATAAATAAAAATTTTTTTGAAATATTTCTCAAATAATGAGTTTTGAAATAATGAAGGAAAATTAAAAAAAAATATTTTTTCAAATATTTCTTATATTTTTTTTTATTTTTTTTTTGTCATTTTGATTTCAATGTTAAAATCTAGGTAAAGCCAAATATTGAAAATTATTATTTAAAATAAAAAAAAAAATTAAAAATTTCTTGAAAATTTTTGATAAGCCTTTAAAAAATGGAGAAAAAGTTGAAAAAAATTATTTTTAATTTGTTGTAATTTTAAATTTGAATCAATGTTAAATTCCAAGTTAAGCCACGTAAAAAATTATTCAAATTATAAATGTAAAAAAAGAATAAATTTTTAAAAATTTAGATAAAATTTTTGATAATTTTTAAGGCCGCTCCAAATGAAAATCAAAAATAAAGTCCGATGCCCCATTTTAAAAGTCGAAAATCCAATGGGGCAAAATAAAAAAAAAGTTAAAAATTTAACCAAAAATGACCGTTTTTGTGTTACACCGTTAGATAGTGCTCGACGGGAATTTGCTTTTTAGCTCAATATTTTCATAATTTTTTAAGAAAACTTTTTCAAATATTTTTGCAAAAAATTTTCAAAAATTTTTTCAAAAATTTTGTTTTGAAATTTATCATTTGTAAAAATTTTAAAAATAAATTTTTATAGGATTCTCTTAAAATATTTTTTTTTCATAAAATTATTGTTAATATTTTTTTCAAAATTTTTTGACAGTTAATTTTTTTTGTCAAATTTGATTCTTTAATTTTTAATATGAAATATTTGAAATTTTATTTTAAAAAGCAAGTTCAAAGTGAATAGTAAAAATCCAGGTAAAGCCAAATATTGAAAATTATTATTTAAAATAAATAAAATAAAATTTTTGATAAGCCTTTAAAAAATGGAGAAAAAGTTGAAAAAAATTATTTTTAATTTGTTGTAATTTTAAATTTGAATCAATGTTAAATTCCAAGTTAAGCCAAGTAAAAAATTATTTAAATTAAAAATATAAAAAAAAGAATAATTTTTTTTTTTTTTGGAAAATTTAGATAAAATTTTTGATAATTTTTAATGAAATTTTTAACTTTTGTTTTTGTCTTTATAGAATTTTAAAAAAAAGTTTCAAGACAAGGAACAAAAAAGTTCAAAAAAATCAAAACTTACCGATTTTTCGTCCACTGCCAGGAAGAGCAAGGCGTTCTCATCGAGCGTTCTAAAGACCATTTTCAGCGAAAATTGAACTTTCGTCGAATACCTCGGATTTGACTTGAGCACGACATACCCATGCCCATTAAATCCTCTTGCATTATCCAATGTCGTTGCTTCCGACGGTCCAATAATCTCTCCCTTGCACGTTCCCTCCGTGCTGGCAAAGTTCCACAATCCAATTGTCTCCTCATCGATCACCAGCTGATGCAAAATGACGTTTATCGCAACACTCGGCGCCCTCAATTCATCAACTTTTTGTTCTTCCGGCACGTGTCCCAACCAAATTCGACTGTCATTCGCATACGTGAACCGCGTACGATCACTTGACGCACTCACGCCTCTCCCATTTGCGTATTTTCCGAACTCGTTCATGCGTTTAACGACCAACGTACCCAAACTCAGCGTTCGATTCACCTCAATTTGGTACCATGCCTCGTCGAGTTTGAAGTCATTCGCCTCCAACGTCATCGGATGCGTGATTTCTTGCACTTTTCCGCCCAAATTCCACACGAAACGGACTTTTTTGTTCACCATTTCGAGCGCCAAGAATTGCGTGTCTTCGCCTTTGATGAACAACAACGGCGCACTTGGATTGTTGTTTGACTTGAGAGCGAATGTCATGAGGATATGCGTTGATGTGGTAGGTCCCGAGGCACGTGGCACGTAAGAGCGTTTGCAACTTTGCTGCGCGGACTTTACGGAAATGTGAATTCCTTCGGCGGCATGTCTCGCAAGTGCGATTTTGTCCTTGAGTTCTTGCGTTTTGGCGAGGAAATTCTTTCGCCACTCCATAAATTTCTCATTTTGTTCGCGGAATTTGAAATCAATGTTCTCGATGGTTTGATTTGCGACCCGAATGTTACTTTGAACGGTTGTCAAGTTCTCTTCGGCGCCCCCGAATTTGACATCCCACTCCGGATCGAGCGTTTTTAGCTTATTTTTCAGTTTGTACACTTCGCTATTGATGTCCATGGCATGCCGATGCACTTCTCGCATCTCATCCGAGATTTTACTCGACACTTCTATCGTGTTTTTGATCTCCTTGATCGAAACCCGGTTCGTATCGTACGCATTTTGAGCTGCTGTGATTTTCGCATCTTTTACCGCGCAATGCCAAATCGTGCTATTCACGTCTGCCACGAGTTTTTGATGAATTTCAAGTTTTTCACGCAGTTCCGCAAGCCGTTCTGTCTCTTGAATTATCTCATTTTTAATTTTCGACGAATCATGTAACGCTTGCAAGCTTCTTTCGATGATTGACATTCCATTTTCGGGGTAAATTTCACGATTTGCGACTTCGGCAGCCATGTGAGCTTCTTTCGCAGCGATTTTTGCCGCCTCAATCGAATGGGTGATGTTGTCATATGCTTGAATGGCACTCATGGCATCCGAGGCACGTGCTCGAGTGTCAGCAAATAAGGCTTCGTAGTCATTCGCTCGTCGATGTAGCACTTCGGCGTGATCTTTGGCGCGTGGCAAGTCAAAAGTCTTCGCGTCACGCAATAAATCGTCATTTTCATCCAAAATATCTTCGATTTCGGCCCGTAGCGCGGTGATAAGTTGCACATCCTGATCCACTTTTTGCAGGTTTTGCTTGAAAAGTTCCAAAAAGACGTCAGAATCGGCGTTTAAGGTATCGCTAAAAATTTCCTTGATATCCGACTTCATATCTTCAATCTCGTTGTACTTGTCGTTCAAGGCACGACTCAATTTTTCGATATTTTCGTTGTCAGCTTTGATTTGCGCATCCATATCGAGAATTTCCAGAGAAATTCGTTTCATGTCGTCAATGCGTTCGGCTAAATTGTGCATTTTTTTCTTAAATTCCGTGATTTTGTCATGTTGGCTTTGAACATTCGACGAAATGTTCATCCACATGTTGTGATATTTGTCGGCACAGGCAAAGGCGGATGAGTTAATGGGTGTCACGGAGTCATATTGGTACTTGATTTCCTGCAAAGTCATGTTAGCTTCCTTCAGAGCAAGCGGTAGTTGGATGTGATGATCGTGAGTTCCGTATTCGTTGAGTTGTTTGATGACTTCGTTCGATTGTTCCGTGATATTTTGCATGTCTCGCAAGAGCGTTTCAGTGGCTTCTTGTAGTTTTTGAGCCTTGTGAGCGGCTTTTTCTGACTTTGAAGCGACCTTTTCTGCTTTTGTATGGAGGTTCATGGCTTTTGATTGGAGCTGTGACAGAAAAAAAAATCTTAAATAATTATAATTTTGAAGAAAAATTAAGAAAATTTACCTTTTCAACGGGTTTTTCATCGAAATGTTCGATTTCGTACTTGGCAGTATCGAATTCATTAAATTTCTTGGTCAAATATTCCGTTTCGTTGATGATGCCATTGAGCGCTATCCACGGAGCTGGTATGCCATGAAGGTCTAAATGTTCAGTCTTGAGCTCGAAATCGAAAATTAGCTCGTCTACGGTGTCCATGAGGGTTTGAGAGCATTCGTCACATACTAAAATTTCGTTAAAAATATTTAAAATTGTGATTTTTATTTTTAAATAAATTGTGAAAAAACTCACATCGACACTTTCCGCCTTCCAAATAATGTCGTGGCAGCTCACATTTGTCACATCGTCGTCCCGTGATGCCCGGTTTGCAGTTACATTGACCCGTTTCTTCGTCACATTCGTTCGACACGATGCCATCCGGGTCGCAATTGCATTCCACACATGATCCATTGTCGTCTTTGGGGTTTCCGTAGTACCCGGTTGCACAATTTTCGCATAATCTGCCCGTATAACCTTCCTTACAGATGCAACGAACATCATTTCGCGCCACAATACATCCTTTGGCGAAATTTTTGCGCGTTTCTGGACACGGACAAGCCTCGCACGTGCCGTATTGCGGACTTCCGTAATACCCTTCGGCGCAAGTTTCGCAATTGATGCCTCCGGTGTTCTCGCGACAGTTTGTACAATGGCCGGTTTCCTTGTCACAACTCTCACTACGGCCATTACAGGAGCATGGGAGCACGTAACCGACGAGATCTTCGAGTAATTCGCTGCTGTTTTGCTTGCGCCAACGATAAAAACCGTTTGCAGGTGCCTGACACGACAAATCGTCGTATTGCAAGTCGCATTTACAAACTTCGACGGAAGTTGCGAGATTTGTGGTGCTTCCATTGATGGGAATTGCAGTGTCTAACGAAATGTCGGAAATCCTAAAAGATAAAAAATTCAATGAAAAACTTAAAAAAAATTTTTTTTAATGGAAAACTTACACAACTTGAGTAAAATCAACAGAAGTGGTCGCCCTGAGGAAAATATGTTTGATATTTTCCAAAGCCGTCATGAAAATGGCTCGACTAACAGCTTTTCCGTCAAAATGATACTTCCAGTAGTGCTCGTGAAAGCGAATTCCGTAAGTGACGTTCTCACTTGTCTCGAGAATTTCCGGTCCAAAGTAGTTCAGGATGAAGTCGTGATGCGAATGGATCTGAATTAATGGATATTTTCGCAAAATCTCGTAAGACAAGTAATTTTTGCCGCCACTCGAGTGAATGCTAAAGTTCAACATGCCTCCGTAACTCTTAGTTTGGTCGCCCAAAAATTGTTTCGGGAGCTGGAAGTAAAAAGGCTCCGAAAATTGTTTGTACGATCCAATCGAGACGTTGCCCGTTGAGCTCGGAATCAAGTTTAATCCATTTTTGTGCTTTATTTCGGCGTCTCCGTGATTCGGTTGCGAGCCTTCCAGTTGAATAACGACGACATATCCGTGATCTTGCTCTTGTTCAGGCGAATCGTATGACACCATATACTCCACACTCAAATTTCGCGATCCATGGAACCGCAATTGACCCCATGACAAAGAGCTTTCGTGACAATCTTGGCTGCGACCGAAACAGAAGCAACGTGAACAACCACTCGGATTGAAGGCATTCAAACCGAACGTTGCATGACGACATCGATTACACTTCAATCCGGTAACGAGTTCCTTGCATGGACATTGCCCGCGGTCATCGCATTCAATAACATCGCCGCCATTCTCATCCAAAGACCCCCGAGGATCGCATCCGCATCTCGTACATTCCGGATAATTGTAGTAACCAGGAGCGCAAGTATTGCATTTGGCGCCTGCATAACCCTCGCGACACTCACATTGCCCCGTAACGTTGTGACAAAGTTGTCCAATGGCTCCAACGCGATCGCACTGACAATACCGACATCCCTTTTGGAACTCCCAGCCATACGAATTTGCGACGCACGTTTGACACTCGGATCCCGTACTGAGCGGCGGACAAATACAACGTCCCGTATCGGGATCACACACCTTCGATGGCGAATCACAAACATCGCATGCCTTGCAACCGTTGCGCGAAAATCCCCAATAGCCGGTTTCGCAGTGATCGCATGCCAGTCCCGTTACACCTTCTTTGCAGTGACATTGGCCGGAATACATGTCGCAACTGTCGTCGGAGGCGCCTTGAGCATTGCAAACGCACGGAACGCATCCGTTGTGCGAATCAATGTTCCAGAATCCTTTGGCGCATTTGTCGCAACGACGACCCGTTACGTGGGCACGACACTTGCATTGGCCCGTGGCATGATCGCACACACGATCGAGCGACCCGTGAATGTGGCAGTTGCATCCTGGAAGAAAAATGGAAAATTTTCAATTAGAATTTTATCTGGAAATTGTTGAATTTGACGAAAAAGTCGTTAAAATACAATTGAAGACAGAAAGAAAAAGCTTGAAGGAGAAGTTCAAATTGCAAGCCACCAAAAGTTTTTTTTTTATTTCAACAAAAATCGACTCAAGAGAAGTTTCAATTAACTTTTCAAGGAATTCTGAATTGCGATTTCAAAGCTAAAATTAAATGAATATTCATTCTAAAGATGATTTCCATCAAAATCTCCTTGATTTTTAAAGAAATAAAAAATTTTTTTTTTCCTTGACCGTTTTTCGAAAAAAAAATTAAAACGGTCATGAAATTTTTCAAGTCAAGATCTAACAAACTTTTGATGGATTTCAAAGCTAAAATTAAATAAATATTCATTCTAAAGATTATTTCCATCAAAATCTCCTTGATTTTTAAAGAAATAAAAAAAAAATTTTTCCTTGACCGTTTTTCGAAAAAAAAAATTTCTAAAATTGAATAAATTTTTCAAAGATCAAAGAAATAAAAAACTTTTTTTCAAGAAGTGATGATTTCAAAGCTAAAATTGAATAAATATTCATTCCAAAGATTATTTCCATCAAAATCTCCTTGATTTTTAAAGAAATAAAAAAAAAAATTTTTTCTTGACCGTTTTTCGAAAAAAAAAAATTAAAACGGTCATGAAATTTTTCAAGTCAAGATCTAACAAACTTTTGATGGATTTCAAAGCTAAAATTAAATAAATATTCATTCTAAAGATGATTTCCATCAAAACTTCCTTGATTTTTAAAGAAATAAAAAAAAAATTTTTTCCTTGACCGTTTTTCGAAAAAAAAATTAAAACGGTCATGAAATTTTTCAAGTCAAGATCTAACAAACTTTTGATGGATTTCAAAGCTAAAATTAAATAAATATTCATTCTAAAGATGATTTCCATCAAAATCTCCTTGATTTTTAAAGAAATAAAAAAAAAATTTTCGGTCATGAAATTTTTCAAGTCAAGTTTTAACAAACTTTTGATGGATTTCAAAGCTAAAATTGAATAAATATTCATTCTAAAGATGATTTCCATCAAAATCTCCTTGATTTTTGAAGAAATAAATTTTTTTTTTTCCTTGACCGTTTTTCGAAAAAAAAATTAAAAACGGTCATGAAATTTTTCAAGTCAAGTTTTAACAAACTTTTGATCGATTTCAAAGCTAAAATTGAATAAATATTCATTCTAAAGATGATTTCCATCAAAATCTCCTTGATTTTTGAAGAAATAAAAAAAAAATTTTTTTCCTTGACCGTTTTTCGAAAAAAAAATTTAAACGGTCATGAAATTTTTCAAGACAAGTTTTAACAAACTTTTGATCGATTTCAAAGCTAAAATTGAATAAATATTCATTCTAAAGATGATTTCCATCAAAATCTCCTTGATTTTTGAAGAAATAAAAAAAAAATTTTTTCATGACCGTTTTTTCGAAAAAGAAGAAAAACGGTCATGAAATTTTTCAAGGCAAGTTTTAATCAACTTTTAATGGATTTCAAAGCTTTTTGAACTTTTAGCTTTAAAACCCATCAAAAATTGGTTGAAAATTGACTTGAGAAAAAAAAACTAAAATAAATCTCATATTTCAGCGCACAACTTTTAACTACAAGTACAAGCCTTTCTTCAAGTACAAACGAAAAACAGGTTCCATTTCTATTTTTTATTGCTATTTGTACACTCCATTGACTTTGCCACATAAAGAACTCAACAGCGAAACAATGCAAGTTTATTGCCAATCCAAATAATTTACATAAAAAAAACTCCAAATGACAAAAGGTTCCAATAGGTCAATATTGTGCTGCACTCGACAACATACTTTCCTCATGATGCCGTAACGCTAACAATGCCGATAAGAAAAAAAAATGAAATTGGACACAGGCAACTACAGTTATTTACTGTTTGTTAGAAGAAATCTCAAAACTTTTTTTTTTAAATTGGTTCAAAGCGTGCTCGGCCCGATATCCTGCTCTCGCGAAACTTTTGCGATTGAAATAAATTAAAATCAATGTCCATTGATTTCTGGCGAATGCATTTGCGGAGCGACATGCAGCAAATATCGTGCGAAATAAATTTAAAAAGCAACAGTTAAATGTGAAGTGTGTGCATTCGAAGTGAACCAGAACTATGAAAATGCAAATAAAATATTAATGTTTACAAAATAGTTGCATATAAATGATTTCTGCGTCTTTCTCGCTCTCACCCAGGCACCAAATGCCGTGCAGTAAATCAACGAGAAATATCATGGTAGCGGCAACGAGGTAGCAACTAACTTGTAAATCTCACGGCGCGTCTTAATGGCAGCGATTTTTCTTCCCGAATCCCACCGAAAAAACACTCAAAACCAAAGAAACAAATCAAAAATGACATTCAATTGTTAAAAGTCGCACTCGGGCTTTTCATCATTAATTATGTTTGTTTATTGTTCAACGAAAAGAAAAAAATCGAGAAACTGCAAGTCAGTACGAAAGCATAAGAAAACAGCTTGCAGACACAACAAGCAACAACCTCCGTTAAACATTCATGTGAAACACCAGCGACAGACAAAACAAGATCGAAATGCGTGGGCCGCTAAATAACCGAGTCATTCAATATATTTTTCATTCATGCTTCGTCCGCAACTCTTTTTTTTTCATGTGAATTGAATCGAATTCAATGAATTGAATCATTTTTGTCTTTATCGTAAAATCATTTGCGTACAACAAAGTCTCTCATTTTCTCCGCTTTTAACATTTTTTTTCATGAATGAAATTGTCTTTCATCAAGCGAGTTGGCGAGATTTGAGATTACTTAGACATTATTAGATCAGCGAGTGGCAAATTTCATGAATGAACGTAAAAAAAACTTGATTTGCAGACCACTTTTTTTCTGCCTTTAATCAATAAATCCAGACTTACATGTGTCATGTGTGAATTTTACGCCTTCTACCGCACAAAATTTATTGTCCATGAAAGCATGAATGAATCGAAAAAAGGAGAAAAAACGGATAAATAGCATATATTCGCGAGATACACTGACAAATAGTCGAGGTAATTACTTTTTCGAGTGGGCGGCGTGCTTTTTATTGCATTTTCAAGAAAAACGTTGAGTTTGAGCAAAATGCCATATTGTAGCGATGGTCAGTGGTGTAATTATTAAGTCCGATGCGGATTTTTTAGTTACGAGACATCAACGAGTTATCAAGTGAACATTGAAATGTTATGTGGGATGGACCCTTTTAACCGGATGGATTTCTTATAAAAAGTGAGGATTTTAAGAAAATGTGAAGTTCTTAAGGTTTTGTGATTTTTTTTTTAATTTCGATAGTTTTTTGAAGAAAATCATTGAAATTTGTCAAAAATTAAGTTTCTGGTAAGTATTTTTTAAAAATAGTAATTTTTAATATTTTTTTTATCAAAAAGAAATTTTGTGTAATTTTATATTCAAAATTATAAAAAAGAAATTTTTTTTAATTTGGTTGGTCCAATTGTTGGTGATTTTTTTTTAAATTTTTTGTGTCTTTGCTCGTGATAATTTCCAAAAAAATCCACGATATATAATTTATGACTTCAAATTTTGATATTTTTATGAGTTTTAAGCTTTTGTATTAAAAATTTTGTTTCAAAAAAAAAAAAAAAATAAAATAAAAAAATTTTAAAACTATGCTCAGAAAAATTTTTGTTTCGAGAAAAATTAAATGAATTTTGAACTTTTTATACCATTTTATATAAAAATTCGGAAATTTTATTTGAATGTTTATTTGTCAGATTTTAAACTGGAAAAATATTTTTATAAAGGAATTTTATAGAATTTTTTTCATACAAAAGTTTCAAAAAATTGATTTAAATTAAAAATTTTAAATATTTTTAAAAAATTTATTTTTTATGATTTTTAAACTTTTTTTTTGCCGTATTAAAAAAATACAGTTAAAAAAATTGGAAAGATGCCGCATCTTATTTTTTTTTTTTAAATATCTAAATAATTTTTTTTACTATAAATTTTTTTTTAACTCTATAAAGATAACTTTTTATTCCTTTTTATACGTGAAAAATTATTGAATTGAAAATTAAAAAAAAAAATATTCGAAAAATGACATAAAAATTTTTTGAATAATTAATTAAAAATATGTAAGGCGAATAAATTTAATATTTTCATTTTTCTTAACATTTATTTAATTTTACTTTAAATTATTTTAAAATTTTTAACTTTTTTAATTATTTTATTAATTATTAATTAAAAAATTTTAAAAAAATCTCACAAAATAAAAATTTAAAAAAAAAAATAATTTAGGTCACGTGACTTAAAAAAAAGTATTTTTTTTTTCATTTCAATTGGAAACGTCTGATTAAAACCAATTTATTTTGTTTTTTGTATGATTTTAATGTAAACAGTAATTTTTCAACTAAAAAATTTCAAAAATATCTAAAATTTTTATTTTTTTTTATTTTTCAAACCTCTGAAAAAGTATTCTTTTTTCACTCAAAAATGTGTTTCAAAGCCCATTAAAACCAAACTCCAATTGTATCATTTACAAGAAAAAAAAACGCACAGAAGGTAACAAACGTCATACTCACAAAAGACACAAAAAAGCATAAAATTACTCTTTGATGATGTTAAGCAGGCATTTATACCTTTTTGTTGCTGTTGTTATTATTCCTGTTATGTTGCGTTGTTGGTTAATTATAAACGCCATAAGCTATTAATTTATCTCTGATTAATGATTTGTTGAGTATCATTCCGCGTATCTGCATCCAATTATGAAAGAAGAGATCTCGGCGTTCATTTATTCAGTTATGTCTTATTTTTAAACGATTTCGACACGAGATCAAAGGTAGAAATGCTAGAAATAAATTTCACGGGTTCACGCAACGCAGCAACGTATTTACATAAAAAATACTTCTAAAAATGCATTTATTTGTATTTTATTACTATTATTGACTCTTGAAGAGTTTTTTTTACGATGTTTGACAAAAATATTTGTCTTTCTTAACGACTTTCTCTGTGGATTTAACGTTACTTGACATCAGCTTAAATATTTGCATTCAAATTGGGAGAAGAAGCTTTACATTTGATTAATTTTTCATTGGAAGCAAGTCTTGTGCGATGGAAAAGTACGTGCCGACCATTAAAATCATCAGAAATCTATCAAAAATTTTGGAGATTATGACCCAACTGCCTTCGGAATCGACTTTTTCATTGGAAAAATTGATGTCTGCCAAGAAAATTGCTGCAAATTTGTTCGTTCCGAATTGTTTCAAACTGAAATCGATGGTTTGAGGGAGTTCCAGCTCGAATTTTTGGACCCGCGAAAGGAGAACTGTCTCTACAATCACGAGAATGGTGATCAAATAGGAAAAATGGAAGTAATAATAGACCATTGGAACGGAATCTGAGTGATATGTGCCGGACCAGACATGTTGCACGTTATACATTAGTTGGATAGCGATGTTAATCGACGCGAGAATGAGTCGTTGTTTGGAATCCAGCTTCATCAGCATCGTCACGAGATTCATGAAGCTCAAAATGATCGATGGCAGCAAATAAACCACATCTTCCTCTTCCGCATGTCGCGTGATGCCAATTTTGAACTTGATTCCCACATTCGTTTGTCCAATATCCCACCAAGAACTCCATCTGCCAATTACTTCCGTCTTCGTGATGCGCCATTGCATGTCTTCGTGCACTTCGGACGCCACAAATTCGAGATTTTCCGCAAAATCTACCTGTTCCGCCAAATAACTCCACGTTAAAAAGTTCAATTCGCACTCCTGCGAGTCATGCGGCCACAAACGATAATCCGCCACACACAAAACTTCCAACTTAATTGGCACCAAACACGATACCGTGCCATTTTGACGTACCCAGCAGTCGATATTCGGCGCTGTGGTCATGACACTTCCACTTTGCGACTGCTCCAAGTAGATATCGGGCAGCCAAACCTCGTCGGAAGTCACTTGCAAGCGATCGATGCCGTCCCAGTTGGCGGGATCCCAATGCAAATGCTCGTCCTGCCAGTTCATCGTCATCCAGGTGAAGAGATTGAGGGTTCCCTGACGCTCCTGGAACTGATACGAACGCACATCGAGTCGGAAATTCTCGATAACCAAAGTTGAGGTGTGTCGATTGACGGGCGGCAACAAGGGCTCGTAGTCACACAACAGAAATTGACGCAATTGCGCTGCTCGTGATTTGGCAGGACCGTAACAGTCGAGAGACGCTGCTTTTTCGATGAAAATTGTCAAGAAGAGACTAAAAATCACGAGTTTTGTCATTTTTTGGGCGATTTTAATGAGAAGAATGTCAAAATTGAACTAAATTCAATTCAAATTCGACAGAAAAATGTTTCTCGTCGCGAAAAAAGGGGCGTAATTGAGCGCTTCACTTGATAAAAATTGAGCGTTTCTCGTAAAAATCCGCACGACGAAAGTCATTCCGAACGAAATCGCTCGCAGGCACATTGTAATGCTGCATAAATGATGAAAAGATGTTCAATTATTGAAATATTATGTTATTATCAAAGTATTTGTTTTTGTTCTTTTCTCCTCGTCTCGTCTCTCAGAAACTCGCTTTTGAGACAATTGCTCGCGCTTTTATTTAATAATAACATTAAAAAATTGTGCAGAACGTTTAACTCTTCTTGAGAAAGTATGTAGAAAATTTATTTATTGAATCGCGAGTGAGCCGGTTTTTTGAAGAAAACTTTTTTTTTATTTTTTACGACGAGAACGAGAGACAAACTATTAATTTCTCGTGTTTTCACATGCTTTGCGAGACGAGATAGCATTCCGTAACATGCACCGCAACTCGCATCGAGTATGCTAATCGATTCAAATGTGATAATTTTATAACTACTTGATGACCTTATGGCCTGTTGGTGCAACCAGCAACGTGCGTGTTGTGCGCGATAACGGAAAAAATTTCTGAATTCGTTAAAAAATATTTGAAGAATGAGGAAAAATGTATTTTGGACAAATTATGATAATAGCCACAATGAGTTTGATAAGCAAAATTCATTGAAATGATAAGGAAATGAGCAAAACAGACAAATATTTGGAAGCGCAGATGGTAGATTTCACAGAAATATCATAAAAATGGTAATTTTTCGAAAGAAAAAGAAATATGAAATTTTTAATGGAATTAAATTTTGTGTAGAAAATTTACGTCTCTAAAATCTCTAAAAATTGTTTAAAATTAAATAAATAAATTTTTTTATAAGTTTTTTTTTATTTCAATTTTTTTTTATAAATTTTATTTTTTTTTTAAATTTAAATATTTTTCGTTTATTTCATAATTTTTTTGATTTTTATTTTAATATTTTTAATTTTTTTTAGAAATTATTTTTGTTTCAAGCAATTCTAAAAGTTCAGTAAAAATTTTTTCCAAAATTTCATTAAAATTTTTAATTTTTGAGAGTTTTATTTAAAATTTTAACAATTTTTAAAGTTTCATTTAAATATATTTAAAAAGTTATTGTTCAAAATTAAAAAAAAAAATAATAAAAATAATTTCTCGAAATTTAGAAAATAGTTCAAAATTAAACCTAAAAATATTGTTTTATTTTTTTTTCAAAATTATACCAAATTTTAAGATTTTTGAATGAACCTTTAAAATTTGTAAAGAAAAAGATTTTTTTATTAATTTTTTAATAAATTTTGTCGAATTTAATCAAAAATTTAATTCCATGATTTTTTTTTTAATTTCGAACCTTTTATTAAGTTTTATATGAAAATATTAAAAAATAATTATTCAAAATTTTAAATTTTATAAAAAATTTATATTTTCGTGATTTTTTTAAGTTTTAAATAAAAATATTTTAAATTTAAAAAAAAAATTGAATACAATTTAGAAAAAAATATTATAAAATTATTAATTTTTCCATATTTTTTTTTTAAATTTCAGCCTTGGCAAGTTCAATAAGTTCAACAAAATGAAAGGACGAAGAAAATTGTTAGCCACAAACATAAAAGAGATTTATTTACATTTTTTCTATGAGAAAAAGAGTTTCAATCAAGCGAAAGAAGGAAAATCTAGATAGTTACTGCACTAACTCTCATCTACGGAGTACTTACTGTCAGAAAAATGTGGATTTCTGTTCTGACTATTTGGATAGAAACAAGTGTAACGTTGGACAGTAACGACTTTTCCCGCTTGATCTGAAGATTTTCAAAGAAATGAGTAAAAATCACCCCAAAACTCCCGCTTTTTAGAGAAAATTTTCGCTTAAAAAGTGAACATACCCAATTGTCTCCATCGCTGATTCCCGTACGACGGCAAATTATGACTAGAATATGTCGTACTTGGTCGCGTCAAACTCTGATGATTGCTGTTGCTGGACTTGGGAACGCACTTGTAACGACGATATACGACAACGCCGTTCGGTTGTTGCACGAAATAACCGTCTTTCTTGCGTCGAATGACGTTCGGCAGGGTGCCGTTCGGATATTCAAACTCACTTTCATCCTCAATTTCGTGGATGAGCTCAACTTTGTGAGTATTTGCACTTTTTATTCTCTTTGGTTTGCTACTTTTATGACTATTAATACTTGATTTATGATTTATTTCATGCACTTTTTTATGTTTGCGTCGTTTATCTTTGTCGCTGTGACTGCTGCGATGTTTATGATGATGATGATTGTGATCTCTAATGTGTGTATCGTCGTTGCTAATGGATGGCATTTGTACATTTTCTTCACTTTTCTCGATGGCTGACACTAATCTTGACGAATCATCGCGATTTTCGTTGGCGATCGTTAATCCACGTGGCGAAATTTGACTTGTTATCGCGAAAATTTGCAAAAGTACGATTAAAAAGACAAACATTTGCGTGAACGACGGCCATGGAGGCCTAAATTTCCACATTTTTTGATGTATCACTGCAGATTTTCATAACCAAAAATTACATTTCTCGATGGCGATGATGACACACCGGCAACTAAACACGAAAAATTGTTGAAAGAATCTTTTGTCTCGAGTTTTTTTCGTGTGTGAGCACAATCATTGATAACTTATCTAAACAAAAGATAATTTTTTATTGTGACAAGTTTGTTGTTGTATCATAATAATGAGGTGAATGGCGCTAAAAGTGCTTTCGAGAGTATGGAGACTCAAAAAAAAATTTTTTTTTTTTTATTTTTTTTGATACGATAACAAACTTATGCAACAAATGTGTTGATTAGACACGCAAATATTTACACTATCGATAAAATTGTTGTTAATTGAGTGATAATTTGTGCGAATCTAATCTATCGAGGAAGGTCTTGTTTGCTAAATTTAGACAAAGATACAGAGGTAAGTTATGAAATTCATAAAAATTTATAGTTTTCATCAATTTTAATTGAATATCAGGCAAAAATTTTAGTTAAAAAATGTAATTTTAACTAAAAAATATTTTAAAATATTACAAAAACTTAAAATTTTTGTTAAATCTGCCTCATTTTGCCCAATAACGGTATTTTTTAACACGTTTTGCGCCAAAAATGCAAAAATTAACTTTTCGCATTGAGCTGTCCCATGTGAAAAATGATCGAATTTGTCAAAAATGACATCAAAACAGAAATAAAAATAAAAACAGAATTTTGCCGGGTACGATTTTAATTAAAAATTAATCAAAAATTGCTTGATTTACGACAAAAAATGAATAAATCTGTACTGCAAAAGGTGAATTCTTAGCTAGACTATCAAAAATACGAAGAAACTCTTGCAGAGTTGATAAAAATTGTTCAATTTTCTGACGACGACTTTTGGGCATTGGCGATTAAAACCATCGAAGGTCTTTAAATATCCGAAAATTTCGTCGCTATTTTTAATTTTTATAAAAATTATTCCTGACAACATAATGGATTTGCAAAATCGGATGTCTTCTGCAATAAAGTAAGTTCAAGATTTTAATTTATTAATTTTTTAAAATGAATTCTTTTGTTTTTACAGAATTTCGATCTCAGATGTCTCAAATAAAATTGAAGAAACTTTAAAAAATAATTTGACTCGAAAAAATTGGCAAAAATACTTCAAACAAATTTCCGTGCAAATAGCAATCGTTACTTTAGGACTAAAGAGATCATTTTTGTGGGATATTGGACCTGTAAATGCCTTAACTGACGAGATTTTCCTTTCACTTCTTACGGAAATCAATCAAAAACTTGAATCTGAATTAATATTAGTTACTTTGAGCGATGAATTTTTCATCATGAACCGAAAATTACTGCCAATTAATGACGAGAAGCATGTATTCATCAACGTTTCGCGGAATTTACGAGTTCCAAAAGTCATAAATGCTCCAAAAAGTCTCGTAGAATCTCTAAATAAGCAGTTAAAAAAGGATTCGGAGGAGAAATTGTTAATAAAATTGGACCTGGAAGCAGATATTTCATGCATTCCGTGTGCCTCGGGACTCTTAATTGGCTATCCAGTAGTTTATTTCTACGATAAAGAGTCAAATGGAGAGACTTGCTTGCAAGACGTTGACTTGAGCGTTCATCAAATCAAGTTTCAAGAAGTTGTGTTGATGTCTTTTAGTGTTCCAGAGGAGTTGTTAAAGGTAGATCGGGTCAAAAGTGTTATTGATCAATGGAAAAGTACGATGTCTTTAGTGACTGACGTAAAATATGAGAATTTTAATAAAAATTTGGATGTTGTGATACTGTAAAAGTAGAATTTTAAATTTTATTTTTTTAAAACTGAACAAAAAAATAAAAAATTCTTCAGTTCTTTAAATAAAAATTAAATTTTATTTTTAATTTTTTAAAAAATAATTTAAAGCAATTTTTTGATGATAAATTG
The DNA here is from genome assembly GCF_036172545.1 of Culicoides brevitarsis. Taxonomy (NCBI): domain Eukaryota; kingdom Metazoa; phylum Arthropoda; class Insecta; order Diptera; family Ceratopogonidae; genus Culicoides; species Culicoides brevitarsis. The sequence goes on along the minus strand of NW_026973453.1, from coordinate 7,194 downwards.
AACAATTTTTAACAAATTTATGCTCAAATTTAAGCATGAATTTCAAAAAAAAAAAATTAATTAAACATTGAAAAAAGAAAAAAAAATTATAAAAAATAAATTAATAAATTTAAATTAAAATTAAGTAGTTAAAAAAATTAAAATTTTAAAAATTATTAAATTAAAAAAATAATAAAAAATTAAAGAAATTAAAATTAAAATATTTTTTAAATTAATTTAATTTTTTTTTAAATTAAAATTATTAATTTTTAAATTTTATTTCAGTTAATTTAATTTAAAATTTAAATTTTATTTATTTTTAAATAAAATCTCAAGGCTCAGTACGTTTTGATAAAAAAAAGTTCCTTGTTTCTCGTAATCTACCATCAAATCAAACAATTTAATCAACAAATCCAAGCGAGAATTCCAACAAGAATTATATTTTTTCCAAACATAATTAAACGTCCACTGATTATTTATTTACTTTTTCATAATAAATCTGTTTGGCGAAGCAAGTAGTTACCACTCTACTCGCAGTCAATCTCGCCAGCAACACAAAACGTCTACTTAATAATAAAATATTATGATTAAACACTATTTTCATTAAACAATCACGTTTGTTCGAAACATGTTTATGTTTGCCTCTTGTGTTTCTGTTTGCTTGCTGGTCTCTCGACAGCCTGTGGATGTTGATTATTTTTCATAAACGCAACGAAACCAAAGTAAATATGTGAGAAAATTAGCAGTGGTCTCTCTTTTGCCTTAACGAGCCACAGAATGCACTTAAATGCGTAGAAAAAATGTTCGTGGTCAAGAAATTAACAAGAACAGTTACGATCTAACCTCGCTTTGTGTTGCATTCGTAGCTTCTGATCTACACCACCAACAAGCTACAGTCGAAAGTGAACGAGAGAGAGCGATCAGAGATAAAAAGCAATTAAACTGCTCTTCAACTTTAGTCTTAATCTCCAATCTGCGGCGAAAAAATATCGAAATAATAAAATGAATGGAAATCAATCAAACGAGATTTATTGATGCTTTGACTCGAATTCGATCATAAATGAGTTTTGACAGCGCACCACGAACCTACTTAACCTTAATTTAACTCGATTTTAAGTAAATTTTTGACTTAGTTTTGACAAGAAACATCACTCAAAAGTGCCTTAATCTTATCTTGATCTCGAATTTTGATCATTTTTTTTCAAATATTTTCTCATGAGCGACACCTTTGAGTCGTGACGCATCAAACGTGAAAGAATTTCTTGTCTCTCGAACGAACTTTGCATAATTAGGTGACTTCCTGTTATAATTATTTGTAAATATTGGACACATTGTGTTTGTTCTTAAATAATATTTAATAATGACTGATAAGAAATTAATAATTTTATTCAATTTTCTGAGGAAGAACGTCTTATCTCAGTGAATTAATGACGTTCTCGCGTTGGAAAGTCGTTAATTGTGGAATTTATGAGCGCCGTGATAAGATTTCGAGCGGAAGAAGGGTGTGAAACTACAATTGTTTCGTTGTAAAATACGAATTTCGGTTAAATTTTGACCGCAAAAGCTTTTATTTTTAGTAATTTTAGCTTTTCATTTTACATTTTAAATTTAATTAATTTTTTAATATTTTAAAAAATATAAAAATATTTCAATTTAATATTTTTTAATATTTATAATTATTTAAGTATAATTTAATTTAATTTATTTTTATTTTATTTATTAATATCAGTAAAATAAAATTTATTTATTTAAATAAAAATTTAATTAATTAAAAAAAATTCAGTAATTTTTGTAAAATTATTTTTTTTTTGAATAAAAATTATTCTTAAAATTGTTGCAAATTTTAATAAAAAAAATATATTTTTTAAAACGCTTTTTTAAAAATAATTTCAAAATTTTTTTTCAAATAATTTCAATAGTTTTTAATAAAAATTATTTTTATTAAAATATTAAAATTTGAATATAAAATTATTTAAAATGCTACAAATTTCAATAAAAAAAATTTTTTAAAAATATTTTTCGGGCTTAAAATGAAAAAAAATCAAATAATAATGACAAAAAATAAAATAAAAAATTCCATAAAAACCACAATTTAAGTGAAATTTCAGATCCATTTAATTTAATGAATTTACTCAAGTTAAGAATTTACGACCCAAAACACCATTTGAATCAATAAAAACTTAATCTGCGATGAAAAAATCATTTAATTCACTCAAGTCGCATAAATGAATAAATAAATAAATGCAGCAAAAAAGTGGTGCGATGATCACCAACTCGTGCCTCAAACATATTTTATTACTTTTTAATTGTTATTTTTTGTTGCTTCTGCACTTTTTTTCATGCCATCTCCTTATTCGCAATGTTTTTTTCCTTACTTTTTTTTTTACCTGCAAGCATCGTTGAATTCATAAATGAAGCAACTTTCAAACCTACGTTCATTTAATTTCTGCGTAAGAAGCGTAGGAAGACAACTTTACTAGACAACAACAATTTTTTTTGCTTCTTTTTTTTCGTTCTCGCGCTGATTATTATTATTTTTATCATGTACGGATTTTTTGACTTAGCTCAAGTTCGAATAGAAAGAAAATTTGCCGCACGTCCTTCATTCATGAACGAACTCAACATCACAAAAGACCTAATGGCACATGTCATCAACTCTTAACGTTCGCTTCGTTTTTTTTCTTTCTTCTTTTTTTTTGTAACAAGTTGTCGTGCGATGTAAACTTGTTATAATTTATGTCAACTAATAAATCATCGACTTGGCAAATTGTTATTGTGTCTCGGTATTTTTTTTCTTCTTTTGTATGAAAATTGAAACTCTGGCGTTTTAGAATTTCCGAAATTCTGTTTTGTTATTTTTATCGATAACTTTAAAAATTTGCAAAGCAAGAATATTCTTTAGAAATTGTCACGTTCGTTGATCTTTTTGCACTTTTTTATACACAAAGAAAAAAAAATGATTTTAAATTAGATCGATGGATGCCCAAAAAACCACACGAGCTGTCAAACGCAATTATTGACAATGTTGAAACTGAATCCATTGAACACGTGCGTGGTAAAAGAGCAGGAACACACAAAGTGCATTTTTGAAGATTTTTTTTTTTTTAAGTTTAATGCTCGATTAATTTTATTGGCCAATAATTTTGAATTTTTTTTATTCTTCTGGTTTTTGTTGCATTTGAAAAAAAAATGATGAATAGTAAAAAAATTTTGATAAGTTAATTATGAATACATTTAGTATTAAAAATAAAATAAGAAAAAAAAATCAGTGGGTTCAAATAAGATATAGGTCACGTATTAAAATAACTAAACAATGCAACTAATAATAATAAACATGAATCTTTTATTTTATTATTATTTGTTATTTTTGGAGAAAATTATGTTTTGTCTGTTTTGAGAAACGAACATGATGTTTTCTTTTCTGTTCCTCTCCAAATCCATTCGCTTTGTATTTTTTCGGAGTTTAATTAATTTTTTCGATGTTATTGCTTATTAGCTTTCGTAATTACATGTTATTATTTTTGATACTTTATTGGTATAAACATCCGAGTTAAGTTACGGATTTGTAGATTAATGAACGAAAGTTGGAGATTTAGATATTTTTCAGAGGTAATTTGATCGATAGTGTAAATATTTTGAACGTATAATTAAATATCACTTTATTATTTTGATTTTTTTTTTAATAAATTAATTTTTAAATATTTTTTTTAATAATTTTCATTTGAACGAAATTTCATTTTATTTTTTTTATAATAATTTTAAATTTAATTTAATAATTTTTTTACGTTTTTTAAATTAATTATTCTTCACTTTTTCACTTATTTTATTTTTATCTTTAAATATTAATATTTTTTATTATATATTATTTTATAAATATTTTTTAATAATTTATTTTTAAATATTTTGTATATTTTTAATTCAATATTTAATTATTTTTTTTTTGTATTAAAATTTAATATTTTTTAAAATTATTTTTTAATAAACTCGCGATCCTCACGATATTCTTAATATAAAACGATCGACCGTTCGCCACAAAGTCTCATCAGCAACTGCGGTACGAAGAACAGAAAATATTACTCACTAGTTTGTTTATACAACTAAACGACGACTTTAGGGCCTTTCTTTCGTTTATATTTCTTCTTATAATTTTCATTTAAAAATATTTATTTAATTTTGTTTTAAAATTAATTAAAATTTTTTCAATAATTTTTAAAAAATTAGATTTAATTTTTTTTTTAAATAAAAATATTAATTTAAAAAAAAGCTTAGAATTTGTCTGAGTAACTCATTTTATTCCAGTGCTCATTCATGTTTACCGTACCTTTTGTGTTTACGAACATTTTCATTCATACATTTTATTCACAACAAGTTGTTTGCGATCATACGTGAAAAAAATCGTAAGAATCATATGTTTGCCGGTTTTTAGTATTTTGCTGAGTTACTTTACCGAACTGGAAGTAATATTAATTTTTACATATATTTTTATTATTAATTTTTTTTTATATTTTAAAAAATATTTATATTATAATTAATTTATTATTAATAATTAATTTAAAATTAAAATATAAATTTGGTAAAAATAATTAAAATTATTTTTTATTTAATTTTCACATTTATTTTATTTTAAATTTTTTTAATTTATAAAATTTAAATTAATTTGTTTTTTATTCAAAAATAAAATAATTTTTAATTAGAAAAAAATTATAAAATAAATAAAAAAAATTTCTCTTGTAATTTTTATAAAAAAAATGTGATCAAACAGCGACAAACATCACAATGCAACCGATTGTTGTCCAATATCTCGCCTCATATCTAGGTAGCTTGTTAGTAGCATATTTAATTATGATATCTCTTTGTACCGAGAGGTCTCTAAGAATGTTGTTTGTTTAAGCAATTACTTAGGTCATTAGCATTTTTTTATGCTCGACTCGTATTTATGTCAAGATGTTATTTTTTTCTGACAAAGCGAGCACTCAAAGAACAACAAAAAACATTTATTTCGGCGAGCCAGAGAGAACCGAGATAACGATATGCAGGAATTTCCTTTGACACCAGCGGTGAGAATATAAAAAAATATTTGATTAGCTGTTAGTTACAATTAAAAGAAAAAAATTAGGACTCAAAAAAATATTTTTTAATGTTAATCCGACATTAAGTAGCTAATGACCAATTAATAGCAATTTTATGCGTTCTAAATACTTTCAACAAGTCGAAAAATGAACGAATAAACATAAAAATTGAATGTTTATTTATATTTCTTCATTAGTTTAAGTGACTTCTTTTGCACATAATGGACACATAAGGAAGTAATAACGCAACGCACAAGAAAATGTTTGACTTCGTATCATGTTGAAATGTAATTTAAAACTGTTTTTCTGCTTGTTCCATCGATTTGATGCACATTGTAAAAAGCAAGAAGACTCGTATCTCTCGTCACATCTTTTACGCTCGATTCGACTTTCGCACGCTCAATTTCGCGTCATTCCAGCTAATAACAATAACTTGCGCTCATTTTACTACTTTATGGGCTCCATGGACTCGATGAATTTCGTGTCAACTCGCGTTGCTAGAACTAAAAATCACACAAAAAATCATCCGAAGAGCAATTTCTTGTGATAAATTACACCGAAGGAGTGGTTCGTATTAATATTTATCTGATTCTAATCAGATAAATATTTTTTCTCTGCGCAAAGGAAAGTTCACTAACGCAATGAGGAAATAATTTTAAATCTCGAAAAGGTTAATTTTATGTGTTAAATGTAGGAGGATTGGCTGCACAATGCTTTCTTGCGAGCGCGAGAAATGAATCATAATAAATAAATTTTTTCGTTTGTCACAAAAAAAATGAGATTTTTAAGTCGCCACGGTAATAAAGTAATAAATTGTCTCGACGATCTCCATTATTTACACAAAAAGACAACAAACGGATCAAACGGCATGCAGAACAATGTCTTTGGCTGCGATTTTTTGTCGCTACAATGTCGTCGTGATCGGTTACATTGTAAAGAAGTTGATGCCGCAGTAATTTATGAATATTTAAATACGAAATATTTGCAAGCACCTGTGATATCAGTGAGTTTATGTGAATGCAAACAAATTGAAGTCTAAATATAAATAAATAAATTGAGATAAAAAATTGTTCGTTCATGAGATGAGATGAGGAAATACGGTTTGTGGATTAAATTAAATTATTCTCAAATTTATTCAATTTTAGATAGAAATTTTATTAAAATTTAAATATTTTAGAATATCATTTGGAATATCATTGAATATTTTTTTTAAATATTTTTTATTAATTTTTTTAAATATGAAATAATTTTATTTTTGTATAATTTTTAAAAACTATTTTTTCTTTTTTATTCAATTTTCAAAATATGACAAGAAAAAATTTTTGTTAAAAATTTAAAATGATAAAAACTATTAAAAAATTTTAAATAATTAATTAATGAATTTAATTTAATTTTTTTTAATATTTTTAGTTTAAATAATTTATTTTAAATTGTTTTTTACATTTTATTTATTAATTTTTTAGATTTCTTGTTAGACGAATATTTCGAGGAAATTTTTCATTTTATTTTAAATGAAATAGAATATTTTTTTTCTTTTAATTTTTCAAAATAAGACAAGAAAAATCAATTGAAATTTATATAATTAATTTTTTTTTCTCTTAATTTTTCAAAATAAGACAAGAAAAATCAAATGTAATTTATATTTAATTTGAATATTAAAAATTACCTATTTTTAAGCATCTTGCGTTATTAGAAAAAAAAATAAATAAATTAATAAATTTGAAAAAAATTAATTTTAAGTCATTAAGGCCGCTCCAAACCAAAATTAAAAATAAAGTCCGATGCCTCATTTTAAAAACCGAAAATCCAATGGGGCAAAATAAAAAAAAAATAAAAATTTCATCAAAATTGAAATTTCATAATTTTAAACATTTAAAAAAAAATTTTTTTCAATTATTTTAATTTTTGTTTTGAAAACCATATTTTAACGTGAATTTTCTTCTCAACAAAAATTTTTCAATTTTTAACTTCAAATGATCTTAAATCAATTTTTAATTTGAAAGTTTCAAAGAAGATTATATTAAAAAAGAACAACGATCCAAAATTGTTAAAATTTTGTCATTTTGTATGAAAATAAGTATTTCAAAAATTTTTTTTTATTTTGCGGGGGGCAAAATGGGGGGGGGCATTTTATTTTCAAAAATAT
>NW_026973452.1:0-25000 GCF_036172545.1 Culicoides brevitarsis | reverse complement strand
TGGACTTTATTTTTGTCATTAAAATCATTATTTTTAGAGCAAAAATTAAACTTTAAATTTTGATTACCAGAAAAATTGAAAAAATAATTTTTTACTGTGATTACTACTTTATTGAAAAAAATATTAAATGAAAAAATTTTAACAAAGAAAGTGGTTAAAAAATATATGAAAAAATTTAACAAGTCAACAAAATCTGAATTTCAATCTTCCTCAAAATAAAACATTATTCCATTCCTTATACAACACTTGTTCTAAAAATCACGAGACGATGTTCTTCTCGACTTTCCGGTTCTCACGTGCATCGTTTAGTAGTAGTCTTGTTCGCCGATATCCAAGAAGAGCTCAACTTGGGGTACCTTGTTGCCAATAACTGGTGGAGGCATTGGGATAATTGGGGTTTCTTCTGGAACTTCAGGAGTTTCAGGGAAGATTGGATCAACGCTTGGGAATCCGGGAGCTGGTTTGTTGCCAATTGGAGTCCATTCCAATTTGTATGGCGATGGTCCGGGCACTGGCAAGTCAATGGTTCCGTATTGCTCGTTGTACTGGACACGCAATTTGACGAGTTGATGTTGGGCATTGGGATAAACGAAGGTCAAGGGGCGATCTTCTTCTGGTCTTTCGGGAGCTGGAGCAGGAAGAACTTCGGGATTTCCGCCGCATGGAGGCACGGGAACTGGAATTTCGGGCAAGGGCAATCCAATTTCGGGCTTTGGGATTTCTGGCTTGTTTCCGATTTCGGGAAGGATTGGATTTGGTCCCCATTCCATGCCGGGTTGTGGGCGAGGTCCATTGGTAGGTGGCAACAAGGAGCGACGATGACGGGCAGCTGGTTTGTTGCTGATGGGGGCGTCGTGCTTGATGTTGACATGAACGCGGATTTGGGGATCTTCTTCGCTGGGGAAGTTCAAGACGTGCGACTCGACTTCAGGTTGGATCATTGGTGGCAATGGACGAGGAAGTTCGGGTTTTGGCGGGATGACGGGAACTTCGGGAGAAATGCCTGGCGGTAATGGGCGCTCTCCTGGCATCAGAGGAGGCAACATTACATAGGCATGACCCAAAGCTACGACAGCAGCTAATAAAACGATGGTTTTCATTGTTGTTCTTAGTTTGTATTGCTCGAATAGAAACTGATGCCGTTTCGATCAAAAATTTCAGCTTTTATACTCGGATTATCTCCCCGAATGATGACACCGAATAAAAATTTTTTGGACAAGATACCTTTAATGACATCGATAACGCACCTTCAATGACATTCCCGCCGAAGATGATCGCGAGATTAGGATTTATGAACGGAATTTAGATAAGCACTCATTCCGACAATTAATTTCTGTACATCGAACGATGACCCACATTATTTGCACTTTTTCAGCTCGAAACTTCCTCACCATAATTGCAGGTGTTCAACATTCACGTTTCATGAAAATTGCAATAAATTTTATTTAATTACGTTTTATTATCAGTTTTTATCGAGGAGACGAATCTAATCCACAGAGAAGCCATAATGCATGTTAATAAAACGTTTTTTAAAAAGAGGTGAGAAATATGTTTGAAATGTTAAAAGCTTTCTATTTATATCTTGTAGTAGAAAAAAAATCTTACAGGAATCTGATAAAAGAAATGTGTAAGATGGATGTTACATGTCGGGTCGGTTATTCAGCATCGCTTGTGTTGAGGATATGTTACGTTGTTGCTTTGTATCACATTATAATGTCGAGATAAAAGAAGCGAGATACAGACCTCCACGCTTATTGAAATTATTTTTCAATCAAAGAAGGTTTGAAAAAAGTCATTAAAATTTTTTTTTTATAATTTTTTTTAAAATTAATAATTTTTAATAATTTTTTTAAATTTTATTAAATTTTAATTCAATTAATTTTGAATTTAATAATTTTTTTATTTTTTTTTAATATTATTAATTAAAAAATTAATTTATTTTATTTTTTACTCAAATAAATTTTTAAATAATTTCATTTTGAATTTTATTAATTTTTTATTTAATTTTTGTTTCAAATATTTATTAATTCAACTTTTTATCAATTAAAAAATTAATTTTAATTTAAAAAAAATAATAAATTTAATTTAATTAAATGAATTAAAATTTAATTTTCACTTAAATTTCTATAAAAAATTTTATGAAATTAAATTAATTATTTTTTTAAATGAATTAAAAAATAATTTTAAATAATTTGATAAAAATAATAAATTTATTTTTTTAAAAAATAAAAAAATAATCAAATTAATTAAATTTTAATGTTTACTGGATGTTTACTCATTTTTTTTTTATAAAAAATTTTAAATTCAATTTTTAAACTTGCATAAAAGATTTTTAAATAATTTTCGTTCTTGACGGTCTCTTTGAAGTCAAATCCTTCTAAATAATTTATTCAATCCAAACACACCTCAGATCTTAAAATTCCCATTTAAAGCAAATTTTCTCATAAAACCTCATTTAATTAATTCCAATTACCAGTAGAGCAATTTGCAACACTAACAGAATGCCGAACAAAAAGTTTATTTGTCTTTTAAGAGCATTTGTCACCATATTAATTTGCATTTGACGAGCAAAAAAAAACTAATAAGCCGTAAAAATATCGATATTTCACATCATTAAAACTTCATTCATTGCGAATTCATCGAGTGTCGTTCAGCAGATATTTCACAAGCTAACTCGCTTAATGCATTTCAAGTGTTTTTGTGCTAATTTTACACACATTTCTTACATTTTATGCAGTTTTTTTTGTTGCTTCAAGATTTTTTGCATCGATAGCGAAACTTTTTCATCCTCCTTTCTTTCCGCATAAATGGAGAGTAAATGGACGGATGAATTATGAACGGAAGATGCAAATGTGATCTCTTTGTGATTGCTTTGGAGTGCCTTCAAGTGTGTGTTATTTATTAACTTCAAACAATCACACTTGTAGCAAAATTTTGTTTGTTTGAGGTAAGTTCGATTAATAAAAATGTTTTTTAAAATAATTTTTCTTAGAATTTCTACTTTTTTAGAATTTTTAGACACATTTTTTTTATTAAAAACTTTTAAAAAAATCATGAAAAATCAAATTGTTTTATAAAAATTTGACAGAATATCACAAAAAATTCGTTAAATGTCAATTCAAAAAATGACCGTTAAAATTTGAAAATCGCTTTTTTGCTAATTCAACCGAAAAAATTTAATATGAAACATTTTTCTTCATTCTTTCAGCCTTATTTGCATGGGAATTGTTACAAATGTTCTCATGTGAGGAGAAAATTGAACAAGATCAATCAGAAAAGGTCATCAAATGCAATAAAAAGGTCTGTTGGAGGTCAAAAACGGCTCCTGGAGGAATATTTTCGTTGGTCAAGCAGTTCAAAGTTGAAATTCTTGTTCAAAAGCACAAAATTTTTGACTTCACTGCAACAAAATCCATCACTGTGGTAGGTAACGTTAACAAATTAATAGAACATGACTCGAGTTGCTCTTCTCTCGCCGTTTTTCGTTTGAGTTATGATCGAATAAAATTAACATAAATCGTTTGCCATGCAGTTCACTCTATCAATATCTGCCTCGAAAATCAAATTGATTTATTTTATTTTTACAAAGTTGAGGTTTCTCGATGGTTTTTTTTCTTCTTCAAATACGAAGGAAATACGAGAATGATCGAAATATTTGATACTTTACGTCTCTTTCTCTTCTCGTCGTGTTCTTTGCGCCTTTCAAACAAGTTCATTTATTACAAAAATTGTAACAGTATTTGACAGATTTCTGACAAGAAGATCAAATTCAACAGTTTTTTTTTCGTAAAGTAAGCGAATTACATGAACTTTAATCCGATGATGATGATGATGACAGAATAAATCATCTTGTTTCCAGTCAAATTTATCACATTATTTGTATTTTCCTTCGTTTTTTTGTAGCTTTTCCACACTTGGATGCGCACACGATCGATGGATGCGACGCAAAGACGCGTCTAAACACAACATGTAACATAAAATGTCTTGTTATCGTCTTCTTGTCTTCCAGCTCTTCTTCAACAGTCACCGCAGCTGCAGTACGACACACAAGACTATAAGGTTTCAGTCATTCATCAGCTTTAGGGAAGTCTCTTGCAACGTTGAATTTTATCATAATTCCGAGATTAATTTAATAAATATTGGTTATTGGATGTTATTTATGTTGTTGAAGCATAAAAAAAGAAAGAAAAAAAATATTTGATGAATTATTTACATGATCATTTTATTTTATTGAATGGATCGACCAGAGAACGTGTCCAGAAAGAAATTGACAGCATGACATCAGTACTTGTTTGGTTTTTTTGTGACATGTGGAATATTTTGTCATTTTTTTATGCCGGTTTAATGGCAGTTGACCTTCGACTTTTGTTTGGAAACACAAATTAAACGGTTTTAATCGTTTTTTAATTAAATGCAATTTTTTAAAGAGTTGAATGTTGGTTAATGAGACGTCATGTCACAATGTGCAGTGTGTTAAATTGATTTAAAATGACAAGAATTGCGCCGACTGTTGGCTTAGATTTTGCGAGTGACTTAACTTTAGATTATTTGAAGTTGACGGGTTTTTGTAATCCGATAAAATTATTAATTTAAAATTAAAATTAAGAAAAAAATAAAAAGAATAAATAAAATTTATAAAATAAAAAAAAATAATTAAAAAATAAATTGAAATAAAATAAATTTAATTTTTAAATTATTTAAATAAAAAATAAAATTATTTAAATTTTTTTAGTCAAATAAAATTTATTTTATTTTTTATTTTATATATGTAATTCCTAAAAAATTTTTTTATTATTTTATAAAAATTCCTATATAAATAAATAAAATATTGTATGTTTTAAAAAAAATAAATTTTGTATAATTTTTGTCGAAAATCGAGCTCAAAAGTTCATTAAAATTAAAAATTTTATTAAAATATTTAATAAAAATTTTGGATTTTTAAAAATTTTAAGTAACATAACTTCAAAAAACTTAAGCTAAATTAAAATTAATTAAAATAAATTAAATTAAAATAAAATTATTTTAATATAATTTTTAAATAAATATATTTTTCAATATATTTTTTTTTAAATATATATTTTTTTTTTAAATTTTTAACAAATTTAAAAATTTAACAAATATCACCTAAAATTTAAAAAAATATTTTTTATAAATTTTTCATCAAATTCGAACCGATTTTCTCACAAAATGCCCAATGCACCTTCATTCCGCTCCATTCATAATTGATATTTTATTTCCATTTTACAATAATATTTTATCCGATAACATCCAAACGACTAAAAATCCACGTAAATAGCCAACAAATGATATCATTAACTTTTTATTATCCAGATGGACAAGCATATTACGAAACATTTCGCATTAATAGCTAGCTATGAGTTTCAATGGCGAAATATTATCCGCTCAGCATGCCATAATTAGGAGTCACTTAATGACTTCATAAAGGTGTCTCATGAAACGAAAAAAAATAGTAAATAAAATTACGAGATCAAGAAACGCAGATTTTTCTGTTTCTTGTTCATCATCGCGCAACAACGGAGTTTCTCTATTAAAAAGTGATCTGATGATACAAGAAACAACTTAATGATGTTTATACTTTTAATGTAAATATATAAAAATAAATCGACAAAACACCATTCGATGCTCCGAAGTTGATTAAGAGACGTAATTACAGAAATTGAATGCAACTCCAGATACCAGAGGAAGAAAAAAGTACGAGAAAGATGTTGATAGTGTGCATTTTAATTGAATTCTAGTAGAAAAAAAAGAGTTGCGAGTTGTTAAAATAGAGATCAAAGCAACATCTTAAGACGAAACGAAATTTTAATTATTATCAAAATAAATTTAAACCGGTTGCGATTGCGTAATATTTGCCTTTGAAACGTTGATGGTGGCATTCTGATCGCTTGAAACAAAAGACAGAAGCTTGAAAATTTCGCTAAGAGGCTACCGAAGCACAAGCGAGACGAAGAAGGAACGTTTTGTTATTAAAATTATGCGTCTCCTCCCATTTTATTAACTTTTTCATCATCTTCATCTCGACCGTCGATGTTGTTGTGATATTGAAAAAAATCATTGAGGAAGCTAAAAGTAAATATTTAATATGAAAAATTTTGTAATTTAAACCAATTTGTCTTGCCAACTCCCTTTTTTTGTTCGGTTGAAACGATCGAGTAACGGATTTCGTCTAAGAAACTTTTTTCTCGAGTTCTTAAAGGAGAATTGCTCGATAAAAGTCAAAATAGAGCGGAATTGGAATTTATTTGTTTTTATTCATTAAAAAAGAACAATTGAAACGTCAACTGTTCAAATTTTATTGACTCCAAGTCATAAGTCTTTATTGCGTCTCAATTTGAAACAATGAAAAATTCTTCGTTTATTTTAATTTTTCACCTGTTCAAAGAGTTTAATAAAAAAATTCTTATTTTTCAACGTTTGATACTGACACAAATTAATTTAAGAATAAATTGAGAAGACATTTTTCGACAAAGTATCAAAGAGAAGTGAAGTTAAAAAAAAAAGACAATTAAAAATTTTAAACTAAAAAATTTAATTAAAATAAAAAAATATAAATCAAAATTTAAAATTAAAAAAAAAATTAAAAAATGGTAAAGCCGTCAATAATATTATTTCTTTTCGTGACAGTCATCGGCAGTGCAGTGGTTTCATCATATCCACTTGAGCCTCAAATAAGATGTTTGGTTAAACTTTTTGATTTTTTGTTTTTTGGAGAATCATCTGATGCTCAGAAATTAACGGATTCATTGAAATCAGCAGAAGCTTCGAAAGCATCAATACAACAAAGTCAAACAACAGTCCCACCAACTCCTACCACAACAGCTGCGCCCAAAGTTCCCATTATTGATATAAATTTACGCAAAAAATAAAAAATAATTGTGTTTATGATAAAAAATCATTTTTAAAATGAAATAAAAAAAAATTGTTACCAAATAATTTTTTATCTTTTTTTTAAACAAAATATTTTAAAGCCTTTTAAAGTTAATTTATTTTAATTTTAATCATTTATTTTAAAACCAATTATTGGTTAATATTTTTTAATAATCTTTAAAAAATTTTATTTAATCGAAATTTAATATTAATTTTTTTTAGATTTTCTGAATTATTTAATTTTATTAAAATTTAAAAATTTATTTTTAAAATTTTATTTTTAAATTTATTTTTTTAATTTTTTATTTTATTAATTAATTTCAAAATTTAAAATTTTCTGTGCCAAAAAAAATTCATAAAAAATGGAAAAACGGTAATTTTTGATCGAAATTTTTAAATTTTTTTTTAGTTATTTTGCCCCATATTTAAATTAAAATTTTAAATTTATTAAATTTGTTTAAATTTTAAATTATTTTTTTTTAATTTGAATTTCTTGAAATATTATGAAAAAAAGACTAAAAACTGTATTTTTTTACAAAAATTTTAATTTTTTTGCTCCATTGGAAAATTGATTTTTCAAATTAAGCAAGAATAAATTTTATAAAAATTAAATAAAATAAATATTGCACCTTAAATAAATTTAATAAAGCGAATGAAAAATTGTTTAAAGACTTTTTGCACAAAATATTTTGGTTTAACTTTAAAATCTTCCAAAATTAAATTTTTGCTTGAAATATTTACTTAGCATAATTTCGCTTTTTTGTTTTTGTTTCTTCACAATGCCTTTCTTTCTCGTTACGTCTTAAACACACAAAGTCCCAGAATTCGTATAAAAACATTTTCGTTATGAAAACAGTCAATCAGATGCACGTTTAACGTCCGAGCGATATTGCTTATTATGATATTTTACGCATCTTTACATGGTTTGATGTTTTAACAAGAGAAGAGCGATCCAACTTTGACCTTCAATTGACTTTCAGAACCATCTCGAGAAATTTAAAAAATATTTTTTTTAATTCAAGTCGACTTATTCTCACAAAAAGATGTCAATCTGTTCAAATTTCATTGACTTCAACCTAAATGACTCATTTTTTCGTTTCAAAAAAATTATCAGACAAAGAAATGTTTTTAAATTTCACCTGTTTAAAGTTTGCATTGTAAAAAATGACAAGAAATGCGACCAAAAGTTGATCATCTCCGTTGGTAATTTACATTCATTCCATAATAAATACGTGTATGAACCTCCTAATAATAATAATTTAAAACAGACTAAAGACCACACAATTTATTTTTTTAACTCGTATTTACTTTGGATTGCCTATAAAAGTAACTTTCGTCAAAAAATTTGGTTGCATGTTTACTTTTCAAACATTTTTGGTGGCTCGCAATGAAATTTCAAAGAGGAAATAAAACTCGACTTACCTTCACATCCATCTTTCGTCATGTTAAAGAACTCCTCGAGGCAGTTGTCGCACTTCGGGCCAAACACGCCAGGCTTGCAAACGCACAAACCGGTATCTGGATCGCACACGTGACTCTCGGAACCGATTTCGTGACATTCGCATGGCGCACAATCCTCATTCAAGTTAGCGTATCCAAGCTAAAATTCAAGAAAATAATTTTAAAAATCAAATTTTTTAATTAAATCAAAAAATCTTACATCACATTCCTGACAATGAGCTCCCGAATAACGTTCCCTGCATTCACAATGTCCCGTATTTCGGTCACAAACGTTACTAACAGCTCCCTGATCGTAACACTCGCATTCCAGGCATCCCTCCGACGCGTTTCCATAAAAGCCGGGTTTGCATTTTTCGCATCGCCATCCTTCGGTGTTGCCTTCGCACGTGATACAAAGTCCCGTAATGGCGTCGCATGGGCCTCCATTGCATGGACATGGAAGACATTGACTTCCGAGCTCCGTTGGCGTGCCATAAAATCCATCGTCACACAATTCGCAGTGATCGCCGTGATACCCAGCGGGACATGCGGTACAGACATACTCGAGAGCTTGTGGCATCAAAGGCCAATTCTTTTCGAGATGATTTTCGTCCAAGGCAAAGTCTTTTACGCGACACGTTGGCGAGAAATTGTTACTTGCATCAACGAGGGGACAAGCGCATGGCTTACAATCGTCTGGGGTGCCATCCAATGCATTGCCGTAAAAGCCTTCTTTGCATTTTTCGCACTTTTCGCCTTCGGTATTGTGTTGACAGACCCCACATTTGCCAGTTTCCAAGTCACAAGTCTCCGCATGTCCGTTACAATTGCAAGCAACGCATTTCCCGACTTGCTCGTGCGTCGTCGTGTTTTGATAAATTTTGATAAATCCAAAGTCGCATGTTTCGCATGATGTTCCCGTGTATCCCACCGGGCATTGACACTCTTCGACAAGACTTTCCGTAATAATTTCGCCTTCATTTCGCTTTTCGCCGATATAAAGCATGGATTTTCGCAAAATACACTCTGCCTGGTCCGTGTGATATGTCGCTCGTAGTAAAATTGCTTCGATATTCGCCAGAACACTCATGAATTGCACTCGTGTCACGGGATCTCCTTTATATTCCGTTCGCCGTTGTCGCGTAATGATATCTTTGACAGTTTTTGGTACATGGTACCATCCTTCTTCGGTGAGTTGCGTGTCAATTGTGGCATTTGTCGATCCATAAGCTTCATCGCCGTACGCGATTTTGAGTCCATTTTTGCCGAAAATGATGATATTTGGACCGTTTGTGGGTTTTCCGCTTGTGTCTCCGCGCACAACGATCCAATCGACTTTAAACAAAAAATGAGATCCGTACGACGTGAGTTTGTTGCCGAGATATGAAGGAGGTGCGGACCAATAAAAAGCTTCGATATCGAGTTCATCCATGCTGAAGACCAAAAATCCCGTTGATAAATCCGTGATGGGATACTCGCGAGCGGTGTTTGTGATGTCAGTTACGTGCCAATTTTCATAAGTTTCGTACTAAAAGACAAAAATTTAATTAAAATTGAATAAAGAAAAGTTTTTGACGTGAGAAAAAAATAAAAGTTACCTTGCTAAACTTCTGATTGGACCAACTTTTACAAATATTTGTCACTCCAGAGCAAAAACATTTGATACAACCTTCATGATTTTCGGCGCTCAGGCCGAAATATCCTGTTTCACATTTGTCGCAATATTCGCCTTCCACATGCAACTGTTTGTTATGAGGGAAAAAAGTGGTAAAATTAGGTTTTAGTTGGATTTGGTGAGGGAAAAACAATAAAAACTAAGGAATATTGAGTATAGAGTATCGGACAGTATAATTTTCAATTCAATTTCTATTAAAAGTTTATATTTTCAGATGATTTTTTTATTCAAGAGGAATAAATATTTTTATTAACAAAAATTTACATTTTTTACTTAAAATTTTTAATTATTTAATAAAAAAATATTGACTTTTGATCCAATTTTGACAGAAGTTTTTATATTTTTTTTATTACAAACAGTTCCAGAAATCGAAAAATTTCTCAATGATTAAGTATTTTTTTAAATATTCGATACTCGATATTCTTTGTAAATATTTTCTAAAAATCGTAAAGGAGGAAATTCAAAGCATTTTAGTTGAATTTTTTGGGGGAAAACACATTTTTGTTGCTGAAAATCTAAATTTTTCATGCTTTAGCCGTTATTTAAAATCGTTTTCATGCTAATTCAAATTCCATTTAAATTTGAGACGAATGAAAGTGATAAATTTAGTTCAACTTTTGATTTTTAGAGGGCACTCGTAAATATTTTCATATGGATTTCATCATGATTTCATGATGTAAATTTGAATTTATTTGTAAGTTAAAACTGTTAAAAAATTAAAACTGATCCAATGTATCTATTTTTTGTTTCGCGTTTCATTTCCGAAAAATATAACGAAAATGAGGAATATAGAAATTTAATAAATTTATATTTTTAGTAATTTTTTATGGAAAGCAAATGAAAATTCTTTCGAATGATTTTTTTTTAAATTTTCAAAAAATTGCTCGAAAAAATAAAGTAAAAAATTATAAACATTTTTTGGTCGTTAGGTTTTGTTACTTCTTGATTTTTTTTTACTCAAAATGTTAAGAATTTTTTAAAATAATTATTTAAATGTGATAAAAAAAATTTTCAATATAAAATAATTAAATAATTTAAAAAAATAATAAATTTAAAATAAAATAATAAATAATATTTAGTAAAAATTTAATAAGAAAAAGTAATAAAAAATCTATATCTAATTTTAATATTTCTTTTGATAGTTTTTAATTTAAAAAAATATTAAACGAAACGCAAAACAAAATTAATTTTTGAAACACTCTAAATATTTTTTTTCCTTGAGATAAATCCACGCAATCGGTTAGACATGCAAAAAATCAAAAAAAATCTCTTCAAAAACTCACCTTGCATTGACAATGCGATTCACATTCCCCGCCATCCATCGTCCCATGCGGATTACATCCACATTTTTGACACTTGGAGCCTCGATATCCAGGCAAACATCGATCACATTTCTCTCCCGTGAATCCTTCCTTGCAATGACACTGTCCCCCGATGCCCTCACAATGTCCCTCGACACCTTCCGGATTGCAATTGCACGGTTTACACACCTCGGGATCATTCAACGACACCCCTTCCGGTCTGTAAAATCCCGGCAAACATTTTTCGCAATTGATTCCTGTCGTATTATGTTTACAATTGACACAAACTCCGCCGCCCGAGACTTTTCCCTTGGTATTTATGCTCAATCCGCGCTCCTCGATGTCCCTGCTGTACCGACATTCCGTCGCATGTCCATGACACTGGCATTTTTCGCAACGATTTTCATGCGTAGTGTTTCCCATGCGGTACGGACGTTGATTGTAAAGCGGGCAACACTTGTCACAATGATCGCCGCACGTGTTGTGAATGCATTCGCACTTTGGGAAACCTTCGGTGTCGTTATCGTTGACTTTACATTTCGCAGCATGGCCATTACAAACGCATCTGCCCCCGATAACGATGTGTCGCAGCGAATAATAACTCCTTTTGAGCAATTCTTCGTCATTTACGAGCCATCGGACGCCACTATCTTGCGTCATGTACATGCCCTGGAAGCGAAACCGGATGTAACGAGCCAACGTGAAGTCCAATAAATCCAACGAAGTCGTGTTATGTCCCGGTCTTCCATTCACCAACGAGATTTGTACTTCGCTATTTTCCAAAGGAGTCGGTTTCGAGAACTCCGTGCTGCAAATTATCTCGTCGTCTGTGCGAAACCAATGTTTCGAAGGCAAAACTCCCGGCAACCCATAACGATGCAAGCAATCATCATCACTGATACCGAAATATTGCCACGTCGTGTAAAGATCGCCATCCAGAGACTTTTCCAGAATCCACGAAGCAGGTCGGGGGGATGTCACAGCTTTTAACATCACGGACAAAATTTGGTAAATCTGAAAAAAAAATAAAAAAAAGTGAGTCAATGAAAAAAATTTAAGAAAAAAATCGAAAAGGGCGTTCTTGTAATTAAGGTAAAATTTAATAAAATAAAAAAATTGACCTCCTTTTCGAAGATGCATGAAACGAACAATAATTAAGTCGTCGTTTTGTGTTTTTTTCTTCAACCAAAGCAAACCATGGAACGAAAGAAGATCTGTCTCATAATAAAAAATTGATCATTATTCCGATAAAGATCAAAAAAATGAGCAATAAATTATTTCGCGAGTAACTTCTGAATGCATTTTTTGTACTTTTCTTTGCAGAATCGACAGAAAGAAGTAAAAGACCAAAAGAGGGACGGCGCTCACTTGATAAATGCCGGAAATGATGAGATCAGCGATAAAAAGGATATTTTGACAAGATAATTGCTATATCGATGATTGACTTTGTGCACAAAATTTAACTTTTTTTAATTGAAAATCAATCATTTTTCATGAATTTGCTTGCTTCGGTTGTTCCAATTAGCAAAAATCCACCTTAAATGTCAAAATTTGCCGTTTTGATAGACAGATGGGTTCAAGTTCAGATGCAGCTTCCCATTTTGCACAACATTTTAATGCAGTTTTTATGATTTCAGATGGAATTAAAGCACTTTTGGTTGCATGTCGTGCCTGTCAGTCGCTGTCTTACTCCCATTGTGCACAAAAGAAGCGATCTTTACGTGTTACAGCTCTAATCAGAACATGTTAAGAAGCAACTGAGGAGAGAAAAACGAAAGAACGATAAACATTTTGACCATTTTGACAAGCAAATGTAGACTTCCAGGCGAGAACGGTGCGAAATTTTAATTATTTTTGACTTTTTTTGTATCAACGGGTAAGAAATTTTTGTTAAAAATTTAATTTTAGGTAAATATTTTAAATTTTCAAGTCCAATTCACGTAATTTTTGTATTTTTAGTCGAATCTATTTCCTGGAATTAATTCTAATAAGACACCTTCGATAAATGACTTCAATCTGATTATTATTCATGTCCATTGTCGAGCGTACAAAAGGAAACAAAAAACGAGGAATATAATAGGACAAGACATTACTAACCTAGATCAACAGAATATTGTGATGCAATGACGAGGCACGATCATCACACTTGATCACCAGCATCAGATAAGAGAAATAACAGAATAATAGAGGAGAAGAATGATACAAAAAGGTGTAAATACAAGAAAAGAGTAGTAAAAATGTATAAAATGTAACATTTATCACATTTCAACACAAAACATAGCAATAAGGCAACACCGATTTATATTTATTGTTATTGTTTGTCTGGTCGTTTCTTTCAACGATCGTTTTATTGTGTGCATTCTCTTTGGCTTTTATGATGTTTACAGGAGATGACGAGATAATTTCCGTGTTTTATGGACTGGTGAGTGATTTAGGATAACTTTTTTATGTGAAAATGTAAATTTTGAAGAGACATTTTTAGAAATTTCTAGTTTTTTCGTTAAAAACATCCGTTTTAAGTCAGAAATTAGCTTCAAAATTCAAAGGAAAACTTTTTTCAGGGTTCAAAAAATGAATTTTTCAAGAAAAAATAAGCCTCAAAATTCATGAAATTTTAAACTTTTAACCAAAATTTCGTTCAAAGTCAAGTTGACCGTATAAAATTTATTTTGCATTTTTTTTTAAATTTTCAATAAAAATTGATTTTATTTTCATAAATTTACAATTGCCGTTCTCAAATTTTGAAATTTTTTCAAAAGTGAAAAATTAAAATTAAAAATAAATATGGTTCTAAAAAATGAACTCAAGTTTTAAAATTAACACAAAAATACTTAAAATAATCAATTGACAGCTCCTGTCAAATTTCAACAAATTCTCATTTCAACAGTTTCAATCGTTTCAACAAAAATTTTGCTGTTGAAACTTTTGACATTTGTTGAATTCAAATCCCATACAAACTTTTCAACAACTTTCAAAACTAATTCAATTCAACAGTAAAATAAAAAAAAAATTAAGTCAAAATTAAGTTTTCGTTGTCAAAAAAATTTGAAATTTTATTAAAAAAATTGAATAAAAAATTAATTTATTGTTTTTAAGTAATTTTTTTTTTAAAAAAAATTAAATCTTAATTTTTCAAAAATAATGTTATAAAAAATAATAATTTTGGAAAAAAAGTTTCTACTTAATTTTGACTTAAATTTTTACTTTTAAGCTAAAGTCATCTTAAATTTTGACTTAAAAAAGTTTTTTTTTTTCAAAAAAAAAAAATTAAACATTTTTTTAATAAAAATTTTTCCAATGGGGCAAAAAACAATTAATAAATTTTTAAATTGACCATTTTTTGGTCTTTTTCCTTATTTTTTCAAGTTCAAAAATTTTTTAAAATATTTTCAATTTTCAAGAATTTTTGTATTGGAAAACAAAATTTAACATGAAAAATTCATTCTCAAAAATTAACAAAAAAAAATCAAATTGTTTGATAGGTAGTAAAATTTTTTCATGAAAATTAAAAATAAATAAAATAAATTAAAATAAATTTTGTATGAAAAAGTATTAAAGTAGTCTTAAGTAGTCAAAACTTTTTTTTTATTTTGCCCCCCCACCCCATTTTGAAAAAAATGTTTTGGGACAAAAACATCGGAAAAAATTTGGAACGGCCTAAAGTAAAAAAAAAATTAACCCTGATTTCGTGAAAAAAATAAAAAATTTTTAATTAATTTTTTGAATGATTTTTATTTTATTTACAAATTATTTTTACTTAAAATCTAAAATATTTTACTTAAAATCTATTTTAAAATTTAAATATTTACTGCACTAAATTACTTTGCATCTTCTTCGCTATCACCAACGAATACTGCGCACCTTTAAAAAGCTGTTTGGCAATATCTTCCGTCATTGAATCGTCAATTTTACGAAACTTTTTCTTCTTTTGTTGTTGAACATTTTCCTTCACATTTTGCGTTTTCCTTCTGCGCGAACGACTTTTGTTTGCTTTAACATGCACTGCGCTACTGAGATCTACCGCGAAATCATCCAAGGAGTAAATAATATCTTCACTATCTTGTTTACTTTCCTTGTCTGAGGTCATTTCTCGTGCTTCATCAGATGTTTCTGGCATAATAAATAATCCAATCTCAAAGTCCAAGGGAGATTCTTGACTTCTTTCTTGCACGCAACTCGACAAGGAACTGTACGAGGACGTTCTGCTGATGGATTTTGTGGAATTATTTTCACTCGAAAGCGCTTCGAAGACACTCAAACGTCTCTTTTTCGGTAAGTTCATGTAAATTTCATCCGGATTGAGGATTTCGAAGAGATTTAATCCAGAAATTAACTTTTGATGGGACATTTTTTTGTTGTTTTTGTCTGTTGATGTTATCACAACTGCGAATAAATTGCGACTGATAACAATGAGATAGCTGGAACGATATTTTATATGAATATTAAAATGTTTCGAAGTAACGTTGTGACTCACGATGAGTGATCGAGATGACTGTTCGCACGATACACGAGCTCCCTAATACTCGTGCATGACAGTTTTTGCCTTGGATCTCGTTTATTTTGTCTGTTTCTCTAAAAATATCGAAAATATTTGTACAAAAAAAAACTTTTATTCACATTTTTTTGTTATTGTTTTGCTTCTTTTTCGCGTTCGGGACAAAAACGGAAGCCAATTAGTGTTCTTGTCATGATAATTGTTGTTGTTGTTGTCCCCAATCAAGTCCCATTTTGGTACCGCCTCGACAAACGGACTGCAATTCAACGATAATTTCTCCGTAAGACTGCGTTGACAGTCCCTTTGCTTTCGTACCGTCGCCCAGCACTTTTGGATCTTTCAACTCCGGATTCCTTCCGCTGAACCAATTCACGATCGCTGCCCAGAAATTCTTGCAACGAGCGATCAACAGTGGGGCACGTATTTCACGGGACGAGCCTCCAAGCGGAACATGACATCTCGCATATCCCCGTGAAGTCTCGCAACGCCACCAATTCGATCCGTACACGGAAAAAATTATTTGAGGCCCTAAAATATTAAAAAAAAAATTCAGAAATTTTTTAATTTTAGGAAATTTCAACTTACATCCATGCGGATTTGTACTTTTAAACGTAAATTCGATGGGCATGTTGAACGTAACGATCTCCATTCGGCTTCCAGGCTGCGCAATTTGGGTTATTCCCGACTTCAAACCAGACACAATTTCCCAATCAGGTCCCGAAATGACGTCGTAACGACAAAAAATGGAATTTCCATCTGGTCCGAGGGGAAAATAAGCGTACTTGATCTGCCCCGAGACGTTGAGATGGAAGTAATTGTCGCTAATCATGGCAGTAAATAATTCAAAAAAATATCTAAATTGACTAGAAATTATTTCTAACTAAATATTTTTGTTTTTTTTTCAGGTTTTAAAAACATCAACAAACGGTTGTCATGGTAGCGACATATTGCGCGCGCATTCCGGGTGGCTTTAACGCACCTCATGTGTGACGATCCGCATGGAAGGTGTTAAATGATATGCACAAGAACATCGAATGGGCGGCGATTGTTGTCATGTTTTCTCTTTTGTTGTTCTTTTAATGGCTTTGAGATCATCATCGTTCCTTTTATCCGCAAATTTCTGCCACAATTGACGACGATAAATCACAAAAGCGCATTTTTAGTCGAAAAAATCTAACATTTTAATGCTTGGCATGCACGAAAGGCGCCATAAATGATAGAAATCAAACATACAATTACTTGTCTATTCGTTGCCCATGTTGTTGTTGTTGTTGCAGCAATCAATGATGATGATTTGCATAGACATCTGATTTTCATCACGTTTCTTGCCCAGTCTTCGTCGTTTACCATAAAGAGCGATAAATGAAGAAGAAGTGAGACAATATGTTTGCGTTTATTGAGTTTCTATTACGTTACATAAATAAACAATTTCCTCATCGTTTGCAGACAGACACAAAAAAAATACTGGCAATTTGTTAACGAAGGCACAGAAAAAAGTGATACTTGGACCTGATGCCAAATGTATGCAAAAATGCGTGACAAAATGTGACTTGATGGGGATTTCTTGAGGCACAGTGGCAAAAAAAATTGTAAATTTATTAAAAAAAAAAAAAAATGGTAAAAAATTGCAAAAAATAATTTTTTGTCAACAAAAATTTTAAAAAAATTATTGATTTAATTAAATTTAATTTTATTTAATTTTATTTTTTAATTTTTAACAAAAATAATGTAAATTTTTGGCAATTTAACGGATTTTAAATCTTTTGAGGTTTTTTTAAATTTATTTGTATTTATTCAAAATATTTTTTTTAAATATTTCGTTTCTAATCAATTCATTTCTAATTAAATTTTTAAAATTATTGGATTAGGTATCATTAAAATTTAAAAAAAAATCATGAATATTTCAGAATGTTGAACTAGTTTATTTTTTTATGTTTTACTTAGTTTTAATGAATAAAAAAAATTAAATTTTTCAACTTTTTCAAAAAATTAATTCTTTCTCAATTAAATTCTAAAAAAAAATAATAAATAATCTAAAAATAGTAAATAATTAAAAAAAAAATATATATAAATGAAAAGAATTTTATTTATTTACCTACTATAAATAATTTTTATAAAATTATAATATAAAATCATTAAAATAGTTTTTTACCGCATTTCGAAGAAAAAATGCGGTATTAAATTCGACTTGTCGTCTGTGTGTGTGTGTGTGTGTGTGTGTGTGTCAGTAACGCTGTGCCCCAAAAAAAATTTTTTTTTTTATTTATTTAAAAATCAAGGAAATTTTGATGGAAATCATCTTTAGAACGAATATTTATCAAAAGTTTACTTAAACTCGACTTGAAAAATTTCATGACCGTTTTTCTTCTTTTTCGAAAAAACGGTCATGAAAAATTTTTTTTTTATTTCTTCAAAAATCAAGGAGATTTTGATGGAAATCATCTTTAGAATGAATATTTATTCAATTTTAGCTTTAAAATCGATCAAAAGTTTACTTAAACCCGTAGACTTAAACTCGACTTGAAAAATTTCATGAGGATTATGAAATTGTAAAGTGAGGACCACAATAAAGATTAGGTATGTAATATCGAAATGCGGTATAGTAAGTCGTTCTTTAGACGACTACTTTTTCTATTTTTGTTATTAAAAATTGACAAAAATGATTAGGTTGAACCTTTTTTCAAAAATTTGTTCAGATTTATCAAAAAATTTTTTAACAAAAAACCATTGAAAAATTTTTTAATCAAAATTTTTATATTTTTTTAGCACAGTACCTTCTGCAGCTTCTTTTATGCTAAAAAAAACTCACAATAACATCAAGAAGCATACGGTAAAGTTTGTAAAACAAAATTACCAACAAGACAATGCAGCAAACAACTAACTCTGTCATGACATGGCTTCAAGATCGCTATCAAGCAAGTATCATTTTCTTGTAAACATTTTGTTCAAGTACCGTTGTTTACTCAAAAAACTCACTCAAAGCCCTTTTCAACTTCAATTAAGTAAAAAAATTGCTTCAAATCCCTCAAGTGCGCTCAAGTAACGATGACGCTGCGGTTTCAACTCCATAAATGGCAAAATTTAATTAGTTGGTTGCGCAAAAAGTTCAATTCTCCAATTATTGATCGACAACAGACAAATCTTCTGAGCCACAATCTCAATCTTTTCTTCGTCTGCAACCGAATAAAAAAGCTAAGCAACAAGAAAAAACAAATAATTGGTATGAAAATGTATCACAAAAGAGCATGAGAAGAAATCGTTGTTGGAAAAAAGACATTCAATTAAATTATTATAATAATAGTTCCAACGCACATTAAATTATGTGCAGCGCACACAAATATTTTATAATAATAATGAATATTTGACATAAATGCGCATTTATTAGACGCTGATGCCAAGCGACCCACAGTAACCGAACCATAAATCCAGAAGAATTTCAGTTATGTAGACGCCTTGAATAATAATAAAATGCATAAATGGACATTGCCTCGAGTAGCAGGCATCAAACGATCGATCGGTGCGGCGTAACGAGGCATGATTATGCACGAAAATTGCTTAGGTGAGCTTTTGTCTTTGGTTAATCCAAACATTTTTTTTCGTTCTCTCTCGCGTTTATCGCTTTAATGATCATGTTAAGTGCATTGTGCACGTGTTTCATGTCACTTTTTAAGCGGCTTTGTTCACATTTTTGAGATCTCTATCAATTCTGCGTTCAAATTTTGATTTTTTTTGAGCGACGAACGCCACTTCCGTTCAAAACTTCGCACTTTGGCGTCTTTAAAACGTGTCGCCCAAAAGTAAAAAGACATCCATCAAACATTTTTATGAACTAAACTCCTCTAAATGCCAACTAAATGACGTTTTCTGGTTACTAATAGCATTTCTTGAGCAATTGCACACACAATTCACGTAAAAGTTGTGCACACAAGTGCAATGAAGTAAATAAATGAAACGACATTAATCTTATTTTAACATCAATAATAATAATATTTATGCACTTTTTAATGTATTACTTTGTGCTACTGTATTTTCTTTCCTTTTTTTGCTTTCGTGCAAATGTACGTAATTGTGACGGACAATTACCTTCTTTTGCTTTTAAAATAAAATAATTTTTGTGTGCAGAAAATTTTTACTTTTTAACTGGCAGAACTGGTCGGTCCGTTTACTTTTGTGCCATAAGAAAGCATGTTTTTTGTTGTTTTCGTAAAGTTTTAATAGGAAGAAAAATGAAATAAAAAGTAGGAATGAAATTTTTTATTGTTTTAACGTAAGCGATTTGAGATTTTATTACCGGTTAAGAGAGCTAGGTGGTCAGAAAATTGATTGAAATCGATTTTAAATGGGATTTAATTGTTTTTTAAGTAGAAAATTTGTCATTTTAAAAATTTTATTTTTTAATTAAAATTCATTATCAATATAAACTCATAATTAAAAATTAATTTAATTATTTATTTTTTATAAAATTAATAAATTTATATTTTTTAAATAATTATTTATTAATTTAAACATTTAAATAAAAATTAGTAAAAAACTTGAATACTTTATAATTATGTACCTAATTTTATTTTTCAGAAATTTTAAATTTATTCAAGCAAATGATCGAAATTGGTAAGATTTATTTTTTTTAAATTTATTTATTTTCATTTGTTTCTTTTTTTTTTTGAACAATTTTAAAATGTTAGGAAAATTTTCAAATAATTTATTGTTAATTTTTTTTTATTTTTTTAATGTTTTGTACTGATTTATTTTTTAAATGTAGGTAATAAGTTTTCTTTGTTTTTATTTTTTAAAGGATCTTTCAAGTTTGAAAAATTAATTAATTAAATTAAATTAATTATTTTAATTAATTAATTTTAATTTTTTTAAATTAATTTTTACTAAAAAAAAAATTGAAAAATTAAAAAAAAATACTTTTAAAAAATTTTCAGAAAAATTTAATTTACTTCAGTTAAATTTAATTTTTGAATATTTTCGAGGCAATATTTTTATAACTTTGGGTAAAAGCAAAAATTTATTTTAATAATTATTTTTAATTTTAGTAATTTTTTAATCATTTGATTTTTCAACGAAAATTTAAATTAAAAAAGACTTAAAAGAACATAAAAATTAAACTTACAAAAAATTCAAAACCGGAAGAAAAATTAATCACTCCCCAAAATACTTCACTAAAAATTTATCATTTTTCTATGTAAATTCGTCGCAGCAGATCATGTCACGTAGAGCTCGATAAATAACATCGTAAAAAATCAATTTATATGCAGTTTAGCTGCAATTATCATTTAAATCGCCTTACGAACGTTATACAAAAGAGTTCTTTATCTAATGTTCTAAAAAGTCAAAACAGGTTAAAAGTATTCAGTTTCACTTTTCTCTTGCCGTTCTCTGGATTTTTTTTCTTTCTATCAAGTGCATTTAAATATTCCCCTACTTTACATATAAATTGGAATGGAATTGGAATTCTGTTTGAAATTGAAATCGAAAATCCGAAGCACTTGAGAGAATTTTATTTACTTTATCAATTTCTCGAGAGATTTCGTTAAGAGCCTCTAACCAAATAGTAGCGTTAAAAGCTTTAAATTCCTTATTTTTTTCACAGAAGATCTTCTAGTTTCGTGTTCTTCGTAATAAATTGCATGTTGTTAGTCATTCTTAGTTTATGAGTTATTTTTTTTTTCGTTTAACGATATATTTTAGTCACGTCTAGCTTGTTGTTTCTGCTTCTGTGATGTAAACTCCGGTTACAATACATTGTCCTGTTCATTATTTTTTATGACACAAAGTAACAAATGACTGATTTTTCATGAAACCTGAGATGCATTTGTAACAAAAGTGGCCGTGAAATTAAATTTTTCAAATGTTTTGAGGTCTTTGATCGAAATTCGTTCGCCAAATACTGATCGTCTGCAATGAAACAACATTTTTAGCACATAATAAAACATTTTTTACACAAAAAATAAATAAACTCACTCGTTGCCATATATGAAAATTATCTAATCACGTTTATTGAATCTTTTATTGAGCATGAAAGTTTGACCGCAAAGTCATTTCTCACAGCGAACGTAGAAAATTAATGGATTTCAACACATTGATCGCAGCGACGACGACGACGCGCGAAAAGGTCAGAAAGTTGTGTTTGCGTAGAAGAGGAAATTGATTCTCATCGTCAAACCGGGCTCCTTTAACATTGTTTCGTGCAGGAACATTGTAATATGGTAATGTTGCGCGCTGTTTGCTTGCATGAACTTGCACTTTATGGCATGTTTTTACAAGAATTTTCACACTTTCTTTTTATTGCGGCGAGCAACGATGTTTTATTAGCGAAACGGAGATAGAAAATTTATCAGTTTCATGCAAAAATGATCGCTTGCAGCTCGTTTCGAGTCCTATTTACGGTGAATGAAGATATTTTATGATGAACGGCGAACATTGAAGGTGGTCGGTTTTAGGCAATTTTATGCTTTGTTAAAAACTCATCACAGAAATTAATGAGTTAGTGATAAATTTTGTTAAAGTACATGAGATTTTAGCGCATTTTAATTTTTTTTCTCTAAAATTTGTAAATTTTTTGTTTAAATAGTGTCGTATTTTATTCTTTTAATATTTTTTTTTAATTTTAATTTTTTTAAAAAGTTGAAACAAATTAAAGAAAAGAAATTATTAAAAATGAATTAAAATTATTGAAAAAAAAAAAATTAAAATATTATTTTTTAAAAGTATTTTTGTCTTTAAAATTTTAATTGATTTTAATTCAATTTTAAGTGAATTTTTAGGAAATTTTTGACTCAAAAATTTTTAGATGTCAGTTTTATCAGTGAAAAAAAGTTGTCAAAATAAATTTTTTTAGAACTCATTCTTGTTCAAAAATGCAGAAAAAATTTTTGAAGAAACAATAATTTTTTAAAATTTTTATTTTTAATTTTTTTACGTAAAATTAGTTTAGTTTTCAATAAAAATAAAATATCAATAACAAAAAATTTAATTCTATTTAATTCTTAATTCTAATTCTATTTAATTCTATTCGGAGAAAAATTAAAAAAACTTCCTCAAAAAGATACGAATAACAAAAAGTTAAAATTTAAATTATTTAATTAAAATTAAATTAAAAATATTTTTTTTAAATTATTAAAATTAGGTATTTTTTTCAAATTTAAATTTTTAACAGACAAACATAAAAACTATTAAAAAAGCAATTTTTCGGAAAAATATCTCCTTCAAAAACCCAAAACCCAACAAATTGCCATCAAAACATGCCACAACAAACGAAAAATAAGGAAAAGAAAACAATAAAACTTAATAATGTTCCATTTTTCTCCTTCTTCTGGCAAGACACATTTCCATTTCATCGATCTTCGTCGTTGCAAAAGCCATAAATAAATCCAAAATCGAAGGCACAATGAGAGCAATGCATCCAAACAACAGGTTGTAGCAAGCGAAACATGAAAACAACATCTTTCCTTAATTGAATCCATTGTTTATGAGCTGACGATTGTCGTGCCCTTTAGCTTTCGCAACGAGGAAATTGAATTTATTGCGATTTGCTGTAGAAAGAGAACAATTGAAAGCAACTCGATGGCTGTGATAAAATCTTGCGCGATTTTTATCTAGATGAAATTTACAGATGTTTTGCATGTTTCAGCTACAAATTGTTGAGTGTGGTCGCTTGATATTCAAATCAGGTTTGAACTCGAGAGAGATGAGTGAAAAACTTTTAAAAAATGCGAGAAACAGACTTTTGCAAGTCTATTTAAACAGTTGTCGGTAGGAATTGGGTCACATTCTGACAGAAATGCTTCGAATTCTGATGAGCTTAGTACTTCTGGCAATTGTTTCAAGTGTAAAATTTGTAAAATTTATCAAAAAATTAATTTAATTTGATTTTTTTCACAGGAATGCCTCGCTCAAGAAGAAGAAAGTCCTCCGGATTTGACGGAAAAGTTCGAAAACAAGACCGAAAACTGCGCTTCAAAGCTTTTGGCTCATAACAAGGTTTCGAGAAAGGAAATCGCTCAATGGGCAACGGGAAATTTCCCTGAAAATGGCGGCGAACACAAAGCCCTTGCCGAGGATTTCATGCAATGCATTTACGAGTCCTTTGATTGGGTCAAAGTCATCAAAGGTGGCTTGAAAATCTTCGATCCTTTGGGATTTTCGAAAATTTTCGACACTTTAGACATGAACCTCGTGATAAATTGTTTCAAAAAACACAAAACCAATTTTCTGGAGGTGCACAAATGCATCATCGTTCAACCCGAAAACATGAAAGCCATGTTGAAAGTCTTAACGGGCGTCGCTACTCCAATGGGAGCCTTCAAAAGTGTCTTTTCCAAGTTGACTTCCAATTGGGGCGAGGTCAAGTCGAATGCTCTTGACATTCGTTCCAAGCTAAAAAATGTCCTAAAATTCAAATAAATAAAAAAAAAATACTTACATGTCCCAAATCCATCGTAATTGTCACATATTCGTTCTCCCTGCCCATTTTCAAACTGGGACTTTGCCACCAACGCGGCGACCCATCGATGGCATTTTCGATCAAATGTCGTTCGTCTTCGTTATTGGCGTCGCAAAAGTGACATTGCTCCGTCGGGACTCGCGATTTGTGAGGACGTGCATCGATTATTTTGCAATATTTCTCTCGTCCTTTCTCGCCGCAAGTCGCGTTCGCAGTGATTGCTGCCTTCAAAGCTACGTTAAAAATTCCGGGCCAAGCACCAACGTTTCCTTGGTTGTGATACGGCGTCGTCTTGATGAAATTATTGGAGATCCCCTTTAAAAAACGAAGACCTGTAAGTAAAAAAATAAAAAAATGTCAAATTTAAGTTTTTTTTTATATTAAAAACGATTAATGACCCACAATGGATCATGTTACACAAAAGTAACCGAAGAACCAGAAGTGACTTAAGATATCACATTTTTTGTTGTTCTTGAAATCGATACACTTTATTCTTCTTTTCTTTTTAGTTTCCTTCAAGAAGAGTTGTGAAGTTGTTATGAATGATGGACTGATCTCATTATCTCATCTTTTTTCATCTTCATCATCATCATTACACATGTTCAATGTCAATGTTTTAACACCCATTTTTTTCTTGTGGTATCGGAGACAGAACAGATACCATAACAGGAAGGAAAGAAAGGCGATACTGAACTGGTTAATTTCTTTTTTTTTTTTTTTTGAAGAAATTTTTCGAATCTGGTTAAATCTTT
>NW_026973451.1:0-25000 GCF_036172545.1 Culicoides brevitarsis | reverse complement strand
TAGTGAAAAAACCCAAAAATAATAAAAAAAAATTCTGAACAACTGGCAACCCTATCCAACTAAATCTTTAAGTCTTCCATCCAAGTTTCTTGTACAAGTTGTCACCTTGACGTTTCATTGTTTACCCGATTCCGCCGAATTGAGGCTGGATATTAAATTTCCGTAAATTCTCTGAAAAATACGACAAATAACGCCGAAAAAATTACATTTCGAATGAAACTGTGACACCTTTCAACGAACAAAACATTAGTGTAGCAAATAAAAGACAGAAAAACCAACAAAATGATCGAAAATATGAGTGTACGTAAAATTTGTCCGCCAATTTTTTTCAAACCTAATTTTTTTTTTAAATTTCTTTTTAGATCCGCATTTTGGATATTCTCAATCTCCCGTTGATGCATCGTTGTCCCGAGCTGGGACTAATTATCGATCGTGCGAGTTTAAAAGAATTGCAGGAAATATTTCCCGTTTTAATTAATTCAATCTTTGGGCTTCCCGGCGGAAGCGTGGGATGGGGTTTGAGAACGACCCAACAAACCGTAAATCATCAGGAATTCGAGATTTTATATAATTTCTTCATTCCGCTTGGACCGATGTTTCGATTGTTGTATCGACTGTTGTCGGATCCGATAAAATTTGATGTGCCAATTGGATTTTTGCCGGTATTTTTTTTAAATTTTCATGAAATTTTTAATTTTTAATGAATTTTTTTCATTTTTTTAGCCAAAAATGCAACAAATGCTCGAAAGTGGTCGTTATCCAGGTTTTTATTCGGATATAATAACAATTGATCCGTTTCGTCGTCAAATTGTCTCGTTAGCATTGAATGCTTTTGACTTTTTTTTCATACATTTTGTGACGCACGGGACCTTGCCACTGCACAAAATGTATCCGACAGCGGCCCAATTGAACAGCGAAAAGGCGAGAACAGTTTATTTCTATCTCGCTGCCGATTATTTGTGCACTTTTTTGCCTTCCAAGCCAGATACGATCATTCAACCGCAGAATATTGGCACAATTAAACTTCCAACAGTGGCTCCCGTGCCGAATATTCAACCGATTAAACGCCCGAAGTATTTATTGCTGTCGGCAATTTCCAATCACACGGCGCCCCAGCAACAAACTTGCGTCTCGCCACGCCATCATGACTCTCCGCGTGCGAATATTTGGCGATCGGAGACTGTTTTGTACTTGTTTGTTGATGCCTGGCTTCGTTCTGACTTCGATGAACATCGAGATTTGCCGAGTAATGAGTTTGTGCGACTTGTGAGGGTACTCGTAAAGCAACTTCATGCCTTTGGAAACTCCGCAGATCAGGATAACACGGCGTTACAAGGCTTGCGACAAACTGCTGCCCCCTTGATGAACTCAAAAATGTATTTGTTCATCAAATCTCTCATCAGTAGATGGCCTCTCGATAGCTCCTTTGCCGATGTACTCGAATTGTGGCTCAGTTTCATCCAACCTTGGCGCTATGTACACAATCGAGACTTGAACGTTATCGCAGAAATGCCTGTTCCGGCACGTTTCGAGCCATTTATCGCGGAAAATCTCGTCGTTTTCACGCAAATTTTCGTCAAACTTGTGCCTCGATTTGAAAGAATCGACTTGTCGACGTACAAAAATGTCTTTATGCTGTTCCGTGTGTTGAAAGTGTTCGGTCAAAGCAATTTAGCGGATATTTTACGACGATGCGAAAGTAGTGTCGGTACAAATGTCATCAACGCTAACTATATTGAGGCAGCTGTCTTGCAATCGAACAGTTTTAATAAATCCGGAGGCGATCGAAGTCCCAATCGGTCGGGAGAATGGCGCCCTTATAGTCGAAACGAGACCCTGGATGAGTCCTATGTGCCACTTTTCACGGGAGATTTCATCTACAAACTCGAGGAATTGACGCGGAAGATTTTGGTAGTGAAGCACATTGCTCGCAGTAACTTGAAGGAAGTCGAAGAGGAGTACGAGAAGAAACATCGAGGCATTTTGGGCTTCTTGCGGAGCATTTTTTCGTTCGAAGAGGATACGGCGCTCACACAAATCATCACGGATCGACGAAAAATCCCGGAAATTTTGGATTTTTGTGGGCAAAGTATGCGCGGCGTCTTCGAGGTGAATGTCCCGGAGCCATCAATGACGGAAGAGTTCATGGATGAGTTTGATAGTGTGAGAAGATCATCCGAGGGGTTCAATCAATCCGACAAAAATATGTCAGAATTTTCGGATCATAATTTTTCTATAACGCCTTCTTTCGTAAGTTGCCTTTTTTTGACTAAAATTTTAAAAAAATATTTTAAAAAATAAAAAAAAATTAATTAATTAAATTAATTAAAAATTAAAAAAATTAAATTAAATTAAATTAAATTAATTAAAAAATTAATTTTAAAAATTAAAAAAAAATAATTAATTTTTAAATTAAAAAATTAATCAAAAAATATTTTTAAAAAATTAAATTAATTAATTAAATTAATTTTAAAAAATTTAAAAAATTAACTAATTTAAAAATTAAAAAAAAAATAATTTAAAAAAATTATTCAAAAAATTAAAAAAAATATTTTTAAAAAATTAAATAAAAAAATTAATTAATTAAATTAATTAAAAATTAATTTTAAAAAATTTAAAAAAAATAAAAAAAAATTAATTAAATTAAAAAATTAATTTTAAAAAATTTAAAAAATTAACTAATTTAAAAAAATAAAAAAAAAATTTAAAAAAAAAATTAATTTAAAAAAATTATTAAAAAAATTAAAAAAAAAATTTTTTTTAAATTAAATTAAAAAATTATTTAATTAAATTAATTAAAAATTAATTTTAAAAAATTTAAAAAAATTAAAAAAAAATTAATTAAATTAAAAAATTAATTTTTAAAAATTCAAAAAATTAATAAAATTAAATTTTAATGAAATTTCAGATGAAAAACAACTCAAAAACCTTAAAATACGGAGGCGATCCCGCACTTTTGCCCATTGGAGATGCGGAAGTGACATTTTTAGTGCGTTTCTTGCACCAACTTTCATGCAAGTTGAACCTTATGGTAAGAATTTCCCCGATTTTTATTAAAAAAATCATTTAAAAATTCAAATTTTTTCAGTTCCCTCATGAAATCAATAAAAATTGGCATCGTAATGACCTTTTGGGTCGCATAACTCGCCAACTACTGTTACCGCCCATGGTTTCTCAAACTTTCGACAAATCCACAGGACTTTGCATACTAAAAAGGGAGGATTTGCCGCCAAGGATATGCTTGAGACCGCTCGCTTCGTTCAAAACGCTCACATTTGTGACAATTTCGCAGCTTTTGTCGTACCTGCTGTGGGGTGCCCCGAGTTACGGGCTCTTTTTGTTAATGTTTTTCGCATTTATGGTCGTTTTTGTGAGGGCCTTATTCACTGACGTACCCCTAACACACGAGACATGATGAAAATTAGGTATAAAATAAATAAAAATATTTAGAGTTATTTTTCAAATACATCAAAAATTTATCATTTGTGAACGAAAATCTTAAAATTTAATGTTGCAAGAGGTATTTAGTGTCAAATGTGTACGAAAAATGCATTTAAAATGTTAGTCACTGTTGTCGCCGTTCTCATCGTCGTCACTTTTTTCGTCTTCTTTCACGGATTTCATGCGTTTTTTGTACTCTTTGACCTCTTCGGTGCTCAAACTCTTCAGATACGCCTTCAAATCGTTGAAATATTCCGACTGGAGGTTCTCTAACTGCTTCTCGTACTTCTCCTTCTTCGATTCTTTAAGAGTTTTCCACTTTTTTTTCGCCTCTTTCTTATCCCCATCGCATTTTTTCATCGCAAAATACTCGATTACGTTCTCTGGCGGCTTTTGAGGCTCCGGAAGTGCTGTTGAAGTTTTTGTTTTTTGCTTCTTATTTGCCGATTTCTTGTCGTCAGTCTCGTGCCCGGTATCTGTGTCCTCCGAAGGTGACTCCTTTTTGCGTTTCGAGCCACTTTTGGGAGTTTCGATCCATTTGAGCTCTTCTTTCGTAAGTCCCTTTACGAATTTCTTCCATTTTTGGTTGTACAACTCCAGTTCGACGTTGGCGTCGTTTGTGTAACGTTCCTTTACACTTTTGTCAAGTTTTGCCCATAAGTCGGCGATTTTCTTGATCCGTTCTTTCGACTCGAGATGTTTGTACTTTTGAATATTATCTTGCAAGAAGACGCCAAATGCGGTTCCGGGACGTGTGGGAGCTCCCTTTGCCTCGAGAAAAGCTTTGCGTTCGGCTTTGGTGAGAGTTTCGGTTTCGTTTTCGGCGAAAAATTTACGGAGGTAGATCGCTCGTGTCTTTGCATCGAGTGCCATCCATTCTTTGCGCACGCTACCGTACGTTTGAAGGTCTAAAAAAACGAAATTTATTAATTTTTTGAAGAAAATTGAATTTTTTTAACATTTACCTGACTTTCCGAGCTCTTTACTTCTGTCTGCCCAATAAAAAGCTAAGGGAGTTGACATTTTTGAAGCCTTTTTAGCAGAACTTTTCTTCAAATCTGGATGCTTCAACTGATATTTTGCCATGCGATCGTTGTAATCCTCCAATAAAGCCGCGTGACGTGCCATTAATTTGTTCTTTTTCTTCTCACTCAAGTTCTTGAACTCCTCTGAGCACTTTTTCATGACGTCATTCTACAAAAAAAATAATTAAAAATAAAATTTTGTTGAAAAACGTCAACTTACGTTCTCGATATCGGGATTTTCGTCCTTAATTTGTTTGAATCTTTCTTGCACGAACATCGCAAACATCGTTTTTGGTCGTTTCGGGTGATCCGGATGCTGATGGAAGCTGCTCATGCGTTGTTTGGCATCATTTATGATCTCCGTGAGGGTCCGAACTTTGTTGACATCTTTAATCGCATGATGAAAAATCTTCTCCAACTCGTGCGGTTTCTTGCCATCTACTTCGATTTCGTCCCATTTGATCTTTTTGATGGTTTTTGTGTAGCCAACGGTATCATGACTCGGTAGAGAAGCAAGAACTTTTTCAATTACTTGCTCAGCCAAGTGATCTGGTTCATTTAAGGGCGTTGCAAAAGTCTCTTCGCTGCCTTCTTCGTCACTTTGAACATCATCTAAAATGAAAAAAATACTTTTTATTTGATTTTCAAGAACAAAATTGACTTTTTAACTCACTGATATCCAGTTCTTCCTCTTCAAATTTGCTCGAAAGCTCAATTGTGGATTTGCTTCGGTTTCTCATGTTGATGTAAACAAATTCCAATTGGCGCCTGGTGAGGTTAAAATCCGATTTTTGCAAGATTTTTCGGGATTTTTACAATTTTTCAGGCGATCTTGATGCGATTTCAACGTAAAAACACGAATTTTCTTGAGATTTAACTTTTTTGACACAAATTTAAGTGAATTTCTTGTAAAAATCTCGTAATTTTATGGATGGCATCAATTGGTTGTCGTCGTTAACTATGAGATATGGTGACCATAAAGTTTTACTTTGAACCGGGGATACGAAATTTTTTTTTGAGCATTCTGAAATTTTGAGGAGTTTCTTTTATGAAAAATATTTTTAGCTGTTTTTTAACAAGTTTGACATTTTATATAAGAGGTTATTTCGATTAAATAATCAAGAATTAATTTTTAGAAAAAATAACGATCAAAGACTGTGTCAAAGCCAATTTTGTCAAATCTTGCTCCTAATGGATAAAAATTTGTCAGAGGGCTCTAATTTATCATTTTTAATCATTTTAAAACTCTAAACTGCCAAAAAATTGAAACTGAAAAAAAATTTCCTTTGACATAGTTTTGTTTTGAAAACTAAATCAAGAGAAAAACTAAATCAAAAACTGTGTCAAAAACTATGTCAAAGCAATTTTTGTCAAATCTTGCTCCAAATGGATAAAAATTTGTCAGAGGGCTCTAATTTATTATTTTTAATCATTTTATAACTCAAAACTGCCAAAAAATTGAAACTGAAAAAAAAATTTTTCTTTGACATAGTTTTTTTTTTATAAAACTGCCAAAAAAATTGAAACTGAAAAATTTTTTTCCTTTGACATAGTTTTGTTTTGAAAACTAAATCAAGAGCAAAAAAACTGTGTCAAAAACTGTGTCAAAGCCAATTTTGTCAAATTTCGCTCCAAATGGATAAAAATTTGTCAGAGGACTCTAATTTATTATTTTTAATCATTTTATAACTCAAAACTGCCAAAAAATTGAAACTGAAAAAAAAATTTTTCTTTGACATAGTTTTTTTTTTCAAAACTAAATCAAGAGCAAAACTGTGTCAAAAACTGTGTCAAAGCCAATTTTGTCAAATCTTGCTCCAAATGGATAAAAATTTATCAGAGGGCTCTAATTTATCATTTTTAATCATTTTAAAACTCAAAACTGCCAAAAAATTGAAACTGAAAAAAAATTTCCTTTGACATAGTTTTGTTTTGAAAACTAAATCAAGAGAAAAAGTAAACCAAAAACTGTGTCAAAAACTATGTCAAAGAAATTTTTGTCAAATCTTGCTCCTAATGGATAAAAATTTGTCAGAGGGCTCTAATTTATTATTTTTAATCATTTTTGAACTCAAAACTGCCAAAAAATTGAACCTGAAAAAAAAATTTTTCTTTGACATAGTTTTTTTTTGAAAACTAAATCAAGAGCAAAACTGTGTCAAAAACTGTGTCAAGGCCAATTTTGTCAAATTTCGCTCCAAATGGATAAAAATTTGTCAGAGGGTTCTAATTTATTATTTTTAATCATTTTTGAACTCAAAACTGCCAAAAAATTGAACCTGAAAAAAAAATTTTTCTTTGACATAGTTTTTTTTTTTCAAAACTAAATCAAGAGCAAAACTGTGTCAAAAACTGTGTCAAGGCCAATTTTGTCAAATTTCGCTCCAAATGGATAAAAATTTATCAGAGGGGCTCTAATTTATCATTTTTAATCATTTTGCAACTCAAAACTGCCAAAAAATTGAAACTGAAAAAAAAAATTCCTTTGACACAGTTTTGTTTTAAAAACTAAATCAAGAGCAAAAAAACTGTGTCAAAAACTGTGTCAAAGCCAATTTTGTCAAATCTTGCTCCAAATGGATTGAAATTTGTCAGAGGGCTCTAATTTATCATTTTTAATCATTTTATAACTCAAAACTGCCAAAAAATTGAAACTGAAAAAAAATTTTCTATTTGACATAGTTTTGTTTTAAAAACTAAATCAAGAGCAAAAAAAACTGTGTCAAAAACTGTGTCAAAGCTAATTTTGTCAAATCTTGCTCCAAATGGATAAAAATTTATCAGAGGGCTCTAATTTATCATTTTTCATCATTTTATAACTCAAAACTGCCAAAAAATTGAAATTGAAAAAAAATGATTTGAAAGATATGAAATATGATTACAAAAATGATAAAAAATTTAAAAAATAAAAAACTTTAAAAATTAAAAAAAAATAATTTTAAAAATGAAAAAAAAATTATGTTGAAAATTTGAAATAAAAATTTAAATAAGAAATTATGAAAATAGACAAAAAACTTTCATTTTTCATGACATTTTTAACTTTTTGGATTTTTAAAATTTTATGAGATAATTTTTTCAAATCATTTTTTCTATTTGTCGAATGGGTTAATTTAAAAAAATTGAAAAATGGTAAAAACTAGTATTTAAATAAAAATTTCTGAAATTTCATGAAAAAATTTGTAAATCAGGGAGTTTCTTCTCAAAACATCGACACTGGTCACCTTACATTGTTTACAAAAATTTTCTTCGTGCTTCCATATAAAGAAGTCTCCCATTTCTCCGTGCCTTTCCAAATGAAACAATGCTCCGTTTGAGTTCCGTGAGCAGCAAACAATGCTTTTTCATCGGTGTCGTTCTCGGACTTTTGGTAACGTTCAAAATTCAAGATGTTCAGGATGCCAGCAGTAAAGCGACTTGCACGAGCATCACCCTCGAAAACGCAGATTTCAACAACGAATTCGAGCCCCAAGTAAATCTCGCCGGAAAACCGATGCAAGCGAAAAAAACTGCCAAAAACATCGTTCGCCCGCGTTACTATTCAAGCGAACTTGGGATCCGCGAGAAAGTTTTCGTCGCAGTTCTAACAAAAGTCGACACAATAAACACCGTTTCGCCCGCTTTTAACAAAACCACGGCGCATCTCGTGAACCGCATCAAGTTTTTCATCAACGCCGATTCGGTTAATGTCAATATTAAGATGAAAAATATCGTCGGGTTCACAGATACGCGTGATAATTTGCGCACGTATCACGTTTTAAAGTACATTGCGGACAATTACATCACGGATTACGATTATTTCTTCCTTGTCCCGGACACTTCTTATGTGAACGCTCGTTCGTTGGTTGAAAAATTGGAGAAAATCAGCGTCAGTTCGGATATTTATATGGGAACTGTCGAATCTCCGGGTAGTTCTTCGTACGAGGATGGCGCCGAGGCATCGCGTTATTGTGACATCAACGCCGGGATTGTCCTGAGTAACAGTGTGGTGAAAAAAATTCGCGCAAATTTGGATTGGTGTGTCAGAAATGCCGCTCAAAGCAATCGTCACAGCGTGAATTTGGGAAAATGCATCAAATATTCAACGACGGAGATCCAGGAATGTCAAACAACGTGGCAGAACGTCACTGTGGGCTCATATCGCTTGAACAACTACAAAATTTATCGCGATTTGCACTATTTGCGGATGGAAAAAGCATTTAATGAAGCAGTTGTCGTTCATCCAATCACAAATCCGGATGATTTTTATCTCCTCCATACGTATTTCACACGAGTTAATTTGGAAAATTTACGGGAAAAGATGTCCCGCAACCTAGAAGAGTACGAAAACGTCAAATTAGGCCATTTACCGGATAGTTTGTTGGAAAAACATTGGCCAATTGGTGTTCCAGAGTCAAAACCAGCTGAAACTCGTCACGATTTAATTTCATGGGACTTTCTCAATGAAACGCACATTTTTATGTGGAATGCGGAGACAAATGTAAAAGAGCTGCCTTTGCCCGACAAACAAGATATCGATAAAATTCTCAATCGAACCGTTTCGTATGCCTTGAAAAAATATCCGGAGCTCATTTATGACAACGTTCACTCAATTTATCGTAAATTTGATCCCGTACGAGGCATGGACTACATTTTGCATCTAAATTTCGTGCGACGTGACTCGAATTTGCATTCCATAACAAAAAGTTTTGAAATTTCCAAGCCTTTGGGCTCCGTTGAGATCATCTCGTCGCCTTATGTGACTGAAAGTACAAAAATTCAACTCATCATTCCCGTTTTTGAGCAACACATCGACGAAGCAATCGAAATTTTATCGAGATATGAAAGCATTTGTCTCACAACACAAGAAAATACCTACCTCACCATTGTTTTTTTGTATCAACCGACTTCCCCGAATACAGGCCCGGCGGATATTTTCGCCTCTGTGAAGCAAAAAATCGTAAATCTCA
This sequence comes from Culicoides brevitarsis, assembly GCF_036172545.1. Classification (NCBI taxonomy): domain Eukaryota; kingdom Metazoa; phylum Arthropoda; class Insecta; order Diptera; family Ceratopogonidae; genus Culicoides; species Culicoides brevitarsis. The sequence continues at coordinate 15,588 of NW_026973451.1, read as the reverse complement.
AGGAAAAGTATAAAGCTTCGTCGCTTGGATGGTACAGCATTCGATCTCCGGTGAAATTAAGTACTCGTAAGATGTATACGAGCATGTACGGCCCATCGGAAATTGTCAGTTTGGGAGTAATTGACCTCGCTTTACGCAAAACTGGGCTGGATTCAATAATTTTAATGATGCCAAATGACGCAAGATTCCGTGTCGACTTCCTAAATCGCGTCAGAATGAACACAATTGCCGGATTTCAAGTTTACAGCCCAATTTCTGTGAGTAATTATCCCTGTAAGTTCACCCAATTCTGTCGAGATTGCGATTCGTGCGACGTTTCACAAGCAAACGGCTATTTCGATTCCCAAAACTTTGATATTCTAGCGTTTTATGGCAAGGATTACGTTGAGGCACGTAAAAAACTGGAGTCGAAAGTGCCTGTGGTGAAACAGGACAGAGATATTCAACTTTTGGTTGATTTGAAACAAGAACCAGAGGATAAAGTTGAGGGTGTTATTGATATTTTTCTCAAATCTCCGTTGGATATTCACATTTTACGAGCAATTGAGCCGAATTTGCGCACCGGAATGGCTTTTAGCAATTATTTGATGGCAACGGGAGACACTCCGCAATGCGTGAAGGAGAATTTGGGCGAGGAATTTAAGTGTCGCCGGTTGGGCAGCAAGAAACAATTGAGTGAAGCCGTGGCGCAGTACGAAGATGAAGTCGTAAAGGGCGTAAAATGATGATTTATGGACCAATATTGATAAAATTAATTAATCAAGTGCCTTATTAGATGTTAGAATTTAGGAATCTCATTGACGATACTCAATAATTATCGTGAGACTTTTACCAAAGTATTACTTTTTGCCTTTATCGAAAACGAACAAACGAAATTTCAATTATTTTAATAAAATTTATTCCGACAAAAATTTGCTTTTAATTTTTTTGAACTTTTTGGATATTTTTTCTTCAAAAATTCATAATTTTCAAAAATTTTTAAAAAATTTTTTTTCGAAAATCTAAGTTTCTCAAATTTTCGAAAATTATTCGAATTTGTCTTCGAAGAATATTTTACAAAATTTTCAAAAGCTTTCAAGTTTTAAAAAATAATTTTGAATTAAATTTTAAATTTTTTCGAACACTATCTTCGAATTTTAAATTTTCGAAAAGTTTATCAATTCTTTAAAAAAATGGAAAATATGAGAATATTTAAAAATTTTAAGATATTTTTCAAAAGCTTGAATTAATGTTTCAAGAATTATTAAATTTTTCGAACATCCTTCTAAAAAAATTTTTTAAAATTTTCGAAAAATTTTTAAAAATTCTTCAGGTTTTCCAAAAAGGAATTTTTAAAATATTGTTAAAAGAACTTTTAACTTTTTCAAAAAATCAGAAGTTTATCAATTATTTGAAAAATCTTTTTTAAATTTTTATACTTTTTCAAAAAAGTTAATAGAAAATTTTAAAATTTTCGAAAATTATTTTATTTTTCGAAGAATATTTTACGATTAATACGATAATTACGATTAATATTTTAATTTTTAGAAAAATGTTTTAAAAAGCTCTGAAGTTTTAATTTCGAATTATTTCATAAAAGCTCAAAATTTCGAAACGTTCTCAAATTTTCGAAAAATTTATTAATTTTTTTTCGAAAAATTTATTAAATTTTTTTTTTTTTGAAAATTTGAGAATTTTTTAAAATTCTAAGATATTTTTCAAAAATTTTTAAAAAAGTTTGAAGAATTGTTAAATTTTTCCAAAATCCTTTTAAAATATTTCTCAAATTTTCGAAACATGTTAAAAGGATCTTCAGATTTTCGGAAGAAAAAAAATTTTTTGAACATTGTTCGAAAAAAATAAAATTTTCGAAAATTATTTCAGAAATTTTTCGAATTTCGAAATTGTAAGACTTTTTATTCGAACTTAAACAAACAAAATTTTTTAAACTTTTGATAAAATTTATTCAAAAAATTATTTTTTTAATTGCTCACAAGCGGATCAACATCACTTTTTGACACAACAACATCAACTCCTTCGAGTTTTTCCTTCAAAAACTTCTCAACCCGATACAAATATTGTCTCTCCGAGTTACTATGATTCAACAAAATGCATGTCGTGCCGTTGTGTTGTGCATCCATCACCTCATGATGCGACATTTCACCCGTAATATACAAATCTGCCCGCGTATTTGACAACACGGAAGCTCCTGAACCCGCACAAACTGCTACAGTTTTAATTTTCGACTCGATTGTCGCACCAACAGCTAATCCAAGTTGAACTGTCGGCAATCCCGTGTTACGTTTGATGTTTTCGATCGCTTCTTTGATCGAAATTTCATTGTCTAAAGTACATTTCTTGCCTGCTCCAAGTAACGGCGCATCAGAAACGGGCGTAATTGGCTCAGATTTGGCGAATTTGGCTCCTATTTGGTCCAATAACCAGGCGTTGACTCCACATTCGGCCGAATCCCACGACGTATGGGGCGAAAAAATGGCAATTCCCTTTGCAAGGCACTCGGAAATGATGCGAGACTTCCAATCGGATTGTCGGATGTTCTTCAGAGGGCGAAAAATGATCGGATGGTAAGTTATGATGAAGTCAGCTTGATGCGCGACAGCTTCTGCCATGACGGGAACTGTGAGATCATTCGTGAGGAAGATTTTTGAGACTTTTTCGTATTTGAAAGGCTCTACCAGAAGACCTGTGTTGTCCCATTTCTCCGAATATTGCAAGGGAGCGAGTTCTTCCAACGTGTCAAGAACTCTCTTCAACGGCTGAGACATCGTGGAAAAGGATTTTGTCAAAAAATTTAGTTTTCGAGAAAGAAACATTGACTAAGCCGGCAATTTTGACAATTTGACAGACCGAAAAATAGGGGAAATGAGTGATTTTTCGAAAAAATCGTTGACGTAACTTGTGCAAAAGCGCATTTTATTGCCTTAAATGCTAAGAAAGAACGTTGCGCGAGCCAGTCTAATCGTTTCTACGAATTTTTTGGAATAATTTTGGAATTTTTCGTTACAAATCTTCGATGTACTCTTGCGTTTTTCGGATTCTCAAACCCTCTATCGTGGATTTTTCCTCTTTATCGGAGCTCAGCTCGTCAATTATGCTGATTTCGTCGTCGTCCATGGTGCCTTCGTCACTTTTTGTACCCTCATTTGTGTCTCGGGACCTTTTTCGGAGGAAACGACGTCGACCTTCAGTCGTTTTTTCCTCTAAATATTGCTCGCCGTTGTCGCTCCAGTGATACCAACTCATCAAACAGACGATAGTGATGACGAAAAGGTTCGTGCAGATGCCTACAACGGCCGATAATATTGGCCAATGAAACATGAAGTACCGCAAACCGGTGAAATGTGCGGTAATTTGCAGCAAAACGGAGTAAAATTGAATTTGTTTCGACTGAATTTCGATGTAGACGTCTGTCACGGAGTTTTTTTCATCATCTTGGTACGAGGAAAAAAGTTCGACAGTGACTTCTTGCTTTTCCTCGCGTAAATTCATCAAATAAAGCGGGATTCGCATCCAAGTTGAGATCCAAGTGTGCAATGTGGACTTGTAATGAAGCATTGCTGAACGGCAAGAATGCCCTCGAAGAGTTCCCGTGTGATCCCGCATCTCGGCACAGACCATAAACATCCCAGCTTCCTGATTTTTCGGCGATTCGGGCATATCGAGAGTCACCAAAACGCGATACGGTTGTCCAACCATCAGGAGTTGCTGTTTTCGCGTCAACGAAACATGCGCCGACGGATAACTACAAATTCCTTGAGCGTCATGCGAGCTTTTCCAAAGCCCCGTTGCCCCGTCGGAAATATCACAACTCTTGAATTGCATGTGAACGGGCCTCGTGTGGGCAATTGAGGGCATGTAAGCGTAGTAAAAAGCCACATACATGAACCCCGCAGTCCATAAGACGATGACAATGGCAAGCAGCAAAATTATCACGCGTAAAATGATGTCTCGCACTGATAAAACGCCATTTTTTGTCTTTTCCAGCGTTTCTTCGTACAAGTTGGAGGCTAAATTGAAGGCAGGTCGGATGACATAACGACGCCCCACTTTGAACGGATCGATCACGGTCAAGAATAAATTGATCATTGACATTTTTTGCATTGTTTTTAGTGTGCAGCAACCTTAATCGCGACAACGAGACCTTTGAACTTGTGTCGTAAACATTTGCGATTTGCGAGTAAGGCGATTCCTTTGTTTCGGCGGTTGTTAACTTGAAGAGTTATGGAATGAAACTAACACAAAAGTTGATTAAATCACCTTTTTTGATACGAAAGGTGGTTAAATTTGTTCGGAGCTCGATTTTTGTTCGATTTTGATTTGGTTTGACACAAAAATGACAAAATGAGTGACAGGAACTCAGTTGAAAGGTAAACAAAACGTTTAAAAGTCATCGGTAAATATCTAAAAAGCGCTTTTTGTCTTCAAATTCTGAAAAATTAAAAAAAAAAATTGTGAAGATGTTCAAAAATACTCTAAAATTATTGACCTGTTTTGAAATTTTTGGAAATAATCTTCGAACAAAGTCAAAAAAAACATATTTTTTCAATGTTCGAAAAAAATTTCAAATTTTCGAAAATAGTTTGATTTCGAAACATTTTTGAAGTTGTTCAAAACATTTTTTTTAATATTTACATATTTTCGAAAAAAAAAAAATTTTTTAATTTATTTAATTCGAAATTAATGTATTCGAACATCAATTTTTTTTTAATTTGAAAAAAAATAATAATTTGTTGGAGCTGTTTAACAAAAATTTCTAAAAATTTCGAAAAAAAAATATCAAACTTTTGAAAAATTTTTGAATATTTTTTGAAATAGTCAAAATGAGTTCGAAATATTCATCAAATATTCAAAAAAAAAAAAATATTCGAAAATATTTTAAAATTTTTCGAATTTCTAAAATTTAAAAATAAATTCAAAACTTTCTTAGAAGCTCGAAATATCTTTAAGAAATATCAAATTTTCGAAATATTTTTGAAAAAAATCATAAATATGCCATAAAATTTTTCGAAGATAGAAGAAAATTTTCGAGTAAATTTTCGAAAAAAAAAATTTTTCTAAAAAAATTTTTATTCGAAATTCTTAAATTTTAAACAAGTTCGAAAATAAGTTAAAGCAGCTCGAAATATTATGTTTCAAATTTATGAAAAATTTTGAACGATATCATTAAAAATTTTAAACTTTCGAACACAGAAGAAAATTTTTGAACAAATAATTTTTGAAAAAAAATTCAAATCTTTAAAAAAAAATATAAAATTTCGAAAAAAAAAATTCGAAGAAAATTGAAATTTTCGAAATTTGTTACAAAATTTTATTTAGACTCATAGATTTTTTCCAAAATTTAATCTTGCAATAGTTTATTCGCTGAATATTGAAAACTTTCAATAATATTAATTTATTTTGATCATATTTTTGGTTAATTTTTATAAAAAATTATTTTCTTCATCTTCGACTTTTTCTTGGCGCTTACAAAAAAAACGTAAACAAATGAAAAATGAGCTCCCAACCACTCACAAAATGAGTAATCAACAACAAAAGATAATAAAGAACAGCAGTAACGACGTAGATAATCGAGAAAATTCATCAGATTTGGCTAATCTCGTGGAATTTAGAGACAAAAAGTGGAAAACCTTCTGCCAGAATGGTCAGTCGACGCACGTGAGATGTTAATTTAGGCGTAGTTAGCGGAAAAAATGGATATTTTAGTAAATGTTTACGAAACTGTCGTACCATCGCCATTAAAACTTGTTTTCGAACAACTAACTGTGCATGTAAGTGACTTATTTCTGGCTTTTTTGATAAGAGCACCGACCATGAAATTGATATAAATCATCGAAAATAGTTCATTACGCAACAAATTTGATTTTTTTCAGGTTTTAATTGGCTTGGGTATTGTGGTTGCATTGATTTGTCTCTTCTTTGGGCTTTATGTGTGGAAAAATTATCGGACCAAATGTGAGTTTTTATCGAATTTTATCGATTTTTTGTCAATAATTTCGCTTTTTAGGCAAACAAATTCTCGAACAACGCTTCGAGTATGGACGACCTCGTTTCCGAAAACGAGAAAAAGTCGAGTTTTATGGGCGGCGTTTGCTGCGGAAGGTCCAGAGTATCTCGCAACAGTCGGGAAGTGGCAAGAAACGACGAGCATTGGCGCGATTTGCAAAGAAAATTTTGCATTTGAACAAGGAAAATGCGCCAACGTTGCTGAAAGCGGTCGAACCTCCGGCAGAATATTTGGAGGAAACGCAGGCAGGGAACGACAAAGTGCCGCCGGATGCGTTTTACATGCTTCAGAGCATTCGGATTTTTGGTCATTTCGAGAAACCGGTTTTCCTGAAGATTTGCAAACACACGGAAATCATTAATTTGCAGGCGGGCGAGTTTTTGATCAAAATCGGAGATGCCGATGACTCAATTTTCATCGTGCAATCCGGGATGATCAACGTTTTTCTCAATAATCAAGACGGAAGTACAATTCCATTGAAATGTGTGAAGAAAGGCGAGACTGTGACGTCATTGTTGTCATTTGTGGATGTCTTAGTCGTAAGTTTTCACCTAAAAAAAATCCAAATTTCGATAAAAAATCATTAATTTTTGATCATTTTAGGGTAATACAAGTACCTACAAGACAGTTATCGCAAAAGCAGCTGAACCATCGCAAGTAATTCGAGTCCCCATGTTCGCTTTCAAGGAAGTTTTTGACGAATCTCCGGATATTTTGGTGCGCGTCATCCAAATTATCATGGTGCGATTGCAGCGTGTCACAATGACAGCTCTTCACAACTACTTGGGTCTCAGTACGGAACTGATTCAGCAGCAATTTCAACGAAAAAAAGTCCCGGCAGCGACAAAAAGCTCTCCCGGGCACAAAAGAACCTCGTCTGATGTGCCTCCGATGGTTCATTCGCTCACGATGCAAGAACCCGACATGATTGCTGACCTAAATTTGAACGATCCGTTGTCGCAAGTTGCTGCGAGGAAGGTTTCTGTGCCCGTCGTTGAAGCAATTGAGCCTTCACTGATGCGGAGTATTGCCATTGACGGGTTTATGAAGGAATTGGGACTCGATGCAAAGGACAGCCATTGGATCGAAAAGTACATTGACGTGAGGGAAATTTGTGCGGGCACGACTTTGACGCATCAGGGGAGCACCGATGACGTTTCCTTGATTTATTTGATCAGCGGAGCTCTTTTTGTCATTCAGTCGTCGCAAAATGTGCCGCAACCGAAGAAGGATAAGGAACCGCATGCGATTACGATTTATCCGGGAGAAGTTGTTGGAGGCTTGGCTGTACTTACGGGAGAGACGAGCATGTATACAATTCGGGCAAAGCATTTGTCGCGAGTTGGATTGTTACCAAAGGACGTCGTTTATAAGTGAGTTTTAATTTTTTTTTAGGGAAATTTTTTTAAATATTTTTTTTTTTGAGAAATTTTGAATGTCGAGGGTCTAAAAATGACACTTTTGAACAAAAGTTTTTCAAAAATGATATAATTTTCAGTGAATTTTAATTTTAAAAAAATTTTTTCTTACATTTTTTTTTTTCAAAAATTTTAAATTTTTAGTTCTTTTTAAACATTTTTTTTTTAACAAAAAATTTCAAGAAATTTGAAAATTTTTGTAAATTTTTTTTTTTATTTTTTTTAAATTTTTTTAAAATTTTTTTATTTTTTTAAATTTTTTTTATTTTTTTTTTTGTAAAATAATTTTTTTATTTTTTTTTTAATTTTTTTTTTTTTTTAAATTTTTATATTTTTTAAATTTTTTTTTATTTTTTAAAAATTTTTTTAGAGCAAAATCTTCAGTTTGTGTAAAAAATTTACAGAAATTCGGATCTTTTTATTTTTTTCTGTTCAAAAAACAAAAAAAAAATTAACTTTTGAACTTTTTTAGAAATAAAATTATAAATTTTGCTGATTTTTTTTAATTTCTCAAATTGATATTCGAAAATACGTGAGAATAAATTTATTTTTTAAAATTGATTTTTATTTCATAAATTTTGAAAAAATGAAAAATTATTTTTCAAAAATTATCACTTTAACTAAAAATTTAATTAAGAAAAAAAATTGTTCAATTCTTGTTTAATTTTTAAAAAAAAAAAAAAATTTCAAAAAAAAAAAAATCGTAAAACTTTTACACAAACTGAATAAATATCTTTCGCCCAAAATTTGACTTTCAAATTTATTTTAACAAAAAAAAAAATTATTTTTTAAATCAAAAATTTAAAATTTCTTTTTTTTAAAATTCTTTAATATTTTTATGAATTTTTCGAAGAAAAAAAAATTAAATTTCATAAAATCTTTACAACTTTTTATGAAAATTTTAAATTTTTATACAAGATATTTGATGAAGTTCATCAAAATATTTGAAAAATTTATAAAATAAAAAAAAAATTAATATTTTTTCATCGATTTTATCACAAAAAATAACTTTTTAATGATTTTTTTCTTGTAGCATCATGCGCGAAAAGCCCGCCGCTGTCTTGGATATCGCCAGCAGTGTCGTTCGATGCCTTTCGCCGCTCGTGCGTCAATGCGATTTCGCCTTGGATTGGGTTTTCTTGGAGTCGGGACGTGCCCTTTATCGTCAAGACGAGCCAAGTGACTCGACATTCATCGTTTTGAGCGGGCGTTTGCGTTCCGTCATCACCCATCCGAACGGCAAGAAGGAAATTGTCGGCGAATTCGGTAAAGGAGACCTCATTGGCATCGTTGAAATGATCACAGAAACGAATCGCACGACAACGGTGATGGCTGTACGTGACTCCGAACTGGCAAAACTCCCCGAAGGTCTTTTCAACGCAATTAAATTGAAATATCCCGTTGTCGTGACGCAACTCATCAGTTTGCTAAGTCATCGTATTCTCGGATCGATGCAAAATTTGCCACGAACTTCGGCTTCTTATACCTCAACAATGTCGGCGGCTGTCCCATTGGAAAGTAATCCGGTTACGCATCGATATTCGACCGTTGCTGTCGTCGGGATAAGCGAAGATGTGCCATTAACTGCCTTTGTTTATGAACTTTTTCACTCGTTGTGTGCCATTGGACCGACAATTCGCTTGACATCGGATTTTGTAAGGAAAACTTTGGGTGCTTCGATCATGGAGGCAAGTAATGAGTATCGGTTAACGAGTTGGCTGGCACAAAATGAGGATCAACATAATATCGCTCTCTACCAATGCGATCACAATTACAGCGTTTGGACCCAACGATGTCTCCGACAAGCGGATGTCATCTTAATTGTCGGTTTGGGAGATCGCCCGCCCACAATTGGGAAGCTGGAACGTGAAATTGATCGACTTGCCATCCGTACAGCGAAGGAACTTGTCTTGTTGCATCATGAAAACTCGGGGCAGAGACCAAGTAACACCGTGCAATGGCTAAATATGCGCTCTTGGGTGTCGCGACATCATCATATCCAATGTCCAAAACGGATGTTTACGCGAAAAAGTCAATATCGTGTGGTAAGTTTGTCGAAAAAAATTAAAAAACTGCAAAAAACTCACCAAAAAATATTTTTAGAACGATCTCTACAGCAAAGTTTTGATGTCAGAAGCGAACATGCACAGCGACTTCTCTCGTTTGGCCCGTTGGTTAACAGGAAATTCCGTCGGACTCGTTCTCGGCGGCGGAGGAGCTCGAGGCGCTGCTCACGTTGGCATGCTAAAAGCCATTCAGGAAGCTGGCATCCCCGTTGATATGGTTGGCGGAGTCAGTATCGGTGCTTTTATGGGTGCTCTCTACTGTTACGAGAAAAATTTAGTTGGAGTTACGCAAAAAGCGCGTGAATGGTGCAAAGTAAGTCATATTTTTACTCATTTTTTATCAAATTTTAACAAAAAAAAAATTAAAATTACAGAAAATGACACAATGGGGACGACAATTACTTGATTTAACGTATCCCGTGACGTCGATGTTCACCGGAAGAGACTTTAATAACACAATCCGAGGCGTTTTCGGCGAAGTTTACATCGAGGATTTATGGATTCCGTATTTTACATTGACAACTGATATTACGGCGAGCTGTGCCAGGATTCATACACATGGTAAGACCTTTTTTCCTTGCTTTTGCTTTGTTTTTGAAAAGGTTCTGAGATACCACGAGTACTTTTTTAACGATTTTAACGAAAAAAATGAAAAATGTCAAAAAAAGCTTTAGAGCAGAAATTGAAATAACCCATTAAATGAGCGTCAATTCATTTTCTGTGTTGTCATTCAGGGAGTCTGTGGCGATATGTTCGTAGTAGCATGAGTTTGAGCGGTTACATGTAAGTTTTTTACCATTTTCTTTGAATATTTAAAAACAAATTACCTATCAAAAATTTACAAATTTAATTTTAAACAGGCCTCCATTGTGCGACCCGAAAGATGGGCATCTCTTACTCGACGGCGGATACATCAACAATTGTCCGAGTGACGTCATGAAAGCACAGGGAGCAGCCCATATCATCGTTATTGACGTTGGATCGCAAGACGACACCGACTTGACGAATTACGGAGACGATTTATCCGGTTGGTGGTTGTTGCTGAATCGATGGAACCCGTTTTCAGCCCAAATTAAAGTTCCGTCGTTGCCGGATATTCAAAGTAGATTGGCTTATATCTCGTGTGTGAGACAATTAGAGGTCAGAAATTCAATTTTTTTTTTATAAAAAATTTAAAAAAATGAAAATTTCGTTGCAGGAAGTGAAAAATAGCTCAGAATACGAGTATGTTCGTCCCCCAATCGATCGTTATAAGACCCTAGCCTTCGGTATGTTCGATGAAATTCGTGAAGTAGGCTACCAGCATGGAAAACAACACTTTGAAACGATGGATAAGTGTGATAGGCTCCAACGTTTCAAGAGTTGGAAGTCACGAGAGCAACCTGTAAAGGCTTTACACACCTTAAATGAGTAAGAAATGACATTTTAAGAAATTTTCCTTTTTAAAACATAAATTTACTTTAGATATTCCTTCGTTGACTTGGCACAAATCGTTTGTAAAGTACCGGAAACATATCCTGAGTATCCCTCATCCAGCGACGACGAAGATTTGGGCGGATATGCTTCAGAACCCTCAACCATTACAAGAGTAATTCATGTTTTTTCACTAAAAAAATAGGTTTTTAATGAAAATTTTTGATATTTTTCGTAGAAAATCAACACATCATCCATGCTGAAACGAACAGTGTCCCTGTCAGAGAACGAAATTGACTCAGATGACCTTGAAATGCCGATGCCATTGAATATCCGTTCTCCTCCGAGTCGGAATTCGGATCGTCATAGTCCTGATGAGACGAGAAAAACTGAAAATCAAGCGGAAAATAATTAAATTTAAGAGTGAAAATGATATTTTTTTTAGGTTTAAAGTCCTTTGAACAATTTTTACGGTTAAAAAATTGCATTAAAAAAATTATTTTTAACTAAAATTTTTAATTTTAAAAAAAATTTTCTTCTAAAAAAAAATTGAAATTAGCTTAAAAATTAATTAAAAATGAAAATTTAAATTTTTTCAATAGTAAAAATTGTTCAAAGGACTTTTTTCGTTAGTCTGTAAGAACATAATTTGCTTTCTACTCGATAAACTCGTAACAGAATCAAGACTTTAGCTCTTATGTAACGACGTTACAGTGGCTTTTTATTAAGAATTATTGAAAAAAAAAGAAAATTAACGCTCAATTTGATCGTTTTAAGATGGACAGTAATCAAACCAAATCCAAAAATAATTATAAATGTACAAAAAAATGATCGTAAAAGTATTGAAATGGAAATAAATTCAATTATTATTGTATGCATCAAAGAGAAACTTTTAAAAATTCTTCAATTTCAGTGTAATCTCAGAACTTTTTTCATGAACTCTGTAAAAAAACAATAATTTTATCTTTTTTTTCTTCATCAGGAATGGCTTGGCGTTACATCAGAGCTTCCATGTCAATTTGTGGCGTCTTCCCGCCGATGGTAGAGAAGATCGAAACCCCCTCCGGAGCCGAAGGATGTCGATTATTGGTCGATGGTTGCTATATTGAGAACGTTCCTGCCGACTCGATGCGAAAACAGGGAGCTGCGATTGTGTTGGCGGTCGATGTTGGCTCCGAAGACGATACAAATCTCACGGATTATGGCGACGATTTGTCCGGATGGTGGTTACTTTACAAGAAATTGAACCCCTTTTCGAGTCCCATTAAGGTTCCGACGCTGCCCGACATCCAAAATCGCCTGGCTTATATCTCGTGCGTGCGGCAACTCGAAAAAATCAAGGGAGAATCGTGGTGCGAATACGTCAAAATGCCCATTGAGAAGTACCGGACCATACAATTTGGGTTATTTGACGAGATTTCGGAGTTGGGATATCGCACAGCGAAGGAACATTTCGAAAAAATGACGAAAAACGGGAGAATTGATTGTTTCCGGAAATGGAAAAATTCGGAAGAGACGCAATTCAATCCGAAAAATCAATTAAACGAGTAATTTTTTACCTGAATCTCATGAAAAAAAATTAAAAATTTAATTTTTTTTTGCATTTTAGGTTCATTGACTTGGCACAAATCATCTGCAAAGTGCCCGAAACTGTGCCCGATCGACATTTTTCCTCCAGTGAAGACGAACTAGCAGCAGGATACGCTTCAGAGCCCGGAATTTATCGACAACGCTCAATACGACTCTTGCAAAAACGCACAATTTCCTTGTCGGATGCGGAAATTGACTCTGACGAACTCGAGGAATTGCCAATACGACTAACTTCACCACCGTTAAAACGTTTTGTTAACAAAAGTCCTTCGGATGACGATCTGTGAGGCATGTTTTTTATACAAAATGTTGAATTTTTTGATGCGACATCGATTTTTTTTTGTTCTTTATCTGAGATAAGTACAAAAAGTTACTTGGAAAAATGAATTTATTGAAGAGTCTCTCTCTCTACTGTTAGAAAATTGTACAAAAAATCATATTTTTTAGACGAATTTAGTATTAACATCACACATTTACATCACGGGACCTCAATTCGCAAGATAATCATCACAAATTTTCTTTTTGAAACCAAAAATATTCGAATATTTTACATTAGAATTTAAATGGTTGAGTCCATAAAAAAATTTTGACAGTTTAAAATGTGACAGATGTCAGTTTTTTGCTTCAAATATATATTTTTTGTTAGTTTTACAAAATTTTTTTAAGTTTTTAAAGAAATTTACAAACTTTAAATCATTTTATATGCAAAAGCATAAATTTTATGAAAATTTTTGACAGCTGTCAAAATTTTCTGTATGACATGTATCATAATTTGTAATAATTTTTTGATAATATTATATTGCTTTTTGTCATAAAAAAAAATCTGAGCTATAAAAGTGTTTAAAATCTTAAATTTAGAAGTTATTTTAACATCTGTCAATATTTTGACATCTTTCAATAATTTGACATCTGCCAATAATTTGACAGCTGTAAAAATTTTTTTTCCAAGGAATAAATTTTTGACAATTCTGTTATAATTTTTGACATTTTAAACCAAAAATCATTCAAAAGTTTGTATTTTGACAAAAAATTTTACACCTGTCATTTTTTTTTAATTTGACAGAAGTGAAATTTTTGTCTGAAATCCTTAGATTTGACTTTTTATGTCAAATTGTGTCATTTTAGAGCAAAGTTCGTCCAAAAATTGAGATTTTATTAATTACCTGTCAATAGTTTTCAGTATGACAGCTGTCAAAAATTTTAACAAAATCTTATTTTGAGCTAAATTTTGACACTCTATAACAAAAATTGCTAAAAAAATTATATTTTGGATATTTTTAATGACACATGTCAAATTTTTTACTGTCAAAATTCTTTTATGGACTTACTTGAATACTTTTTTTTAGAAAAATGGGACTTATTACTTACTACTTAGGTGCATATGGAAACTTAGCGCGCTTGCTTTGAAAAAGCTTTAGTCAAAAGTGTTCTTTAAAAGGGATTTTTTACTAATTTTATGATGAATAAAGGCTTTATCTTTATTAAAAAAGTTTTTTTAAATAATTTTCCTCGAATTTGTCAAAATTTATTTTTGGGCCCCTGAAAGTTTAAAAAAAATAGTATCGAAAATGCAAGAAAATGGCGAAAATTGAAATTTTAGCGTAAAATTTTATTTTTAAAGGCTTTATTTTTAATAAAAAGAATTAAATTTTTCCACAATTTTCCTTTTCAGCAAATAAATTTCGAAATTCAATAATTTTCTCTGCTTGTTCGGCACCCGACAAAAAGGCTCCGTGCGCCGTGGAATAATATTGCTCATGACACGCCTCTCCAGCGAACAAAATCTGTGGACAATTATCGCAGTTTGTATCACTACTTGGACGTTTATTGTTCAAATCTTTGTAAAAAATTGGCATTGCGAGAGTTTTTGGCGAAATTTGCGTGGCATCGCATTCTTTCGAGACGTAACTGTACGCACCTCGTACATTTGGATTCGAATGCCATCGCGTTACGTGATATTTGATGGGCTTCGGAATTTGTTGCTTCATGAATTTCTCAAGGAGTTGCGTGACTTTGTCAATTATTTCTTCATCTCGGAGTTTTTCCATCTCAATGGCTCCCGTGCCGCCGATCCAGCCGAGCAGCGTGTTTTTCGGGCCTGGCTCAAGTACGTCAAACCCGGAAATCATCCGAGTCCAATCCGCATTTTCGTAATTCGGGTCTTCGTAGATGAGTTGAATGCCTTTTTCGTTTCCCCAAAATGGCTCCGAGAATTGCAGATAAATTTTATCGATCGTACCGAATCCCATCGAATTTATTGCTTGAAGATGTTTTTCAGGAATTTTAGGCGCGAACATCTCGTTGGCAGTTTCTTTCAACACTCCCAATGAAAATGTGCAAATCACGTGTTTGGCGATGAAAATGTTCCCATTTTCGCATTTCACGATGACTTTCGGCGGAGTTGATTGTTGAATTTTTTGTCCGTCAGTGTGGATGCCCCAAGCGATTTTTTCGACTTTATTCTCGCATAACATGTGATATGGCCCGATTTCCATCATCAAAATCGCCAAAATATCCGAAAAGCAAGTTTTGAAGTTGATATGTGCTTGACACGATTCGCCGTTGAAGGAATAAGTGCCCCAACTCTTGGCTGAGACATCGTCGATCGTCAGACACGAGTTATCGATGATCTGAAATCGGATGTGCCAGTCCAATAATTGCTTTGCTAAACGTTGATCTTCCGGCGTTTCGAACTCGTTCAAGCGTTTTTCGAATTCCTGAAGCAAAAAAGCGCCCATTGACGTTGGAAAATCATCAGAATTGCTTTGAGCGAACTCTTCGCAGTCTTCCAAAATTTGTCCGACGATAAAATCGACTTTTTTCACGAGATAATCGTTGAAACGCATGCCGTCATTTCGTAAATAGGCACCCAAACCTTCTTCGGACAACTCGTTCGACAGTAAATTATAATTTTTTGCAAGTTCATAGAGTTTATTTTCCTTCCCATGAAGCCATTGAGCACCTGCGTTGACGATATCTGCATACGTTGACTCACTAATGACCTTCGGATTCGACATATTTGCCGAAAGAATCCTCCCGCCTTCAATTATTGCGGCTTCAAGTATCACAAAACTCAAGTTAGACTTGGATTTAAGAT
>NW_026973450.1:0-25000 GCF_036172545.1 Culicoides brevitarsis | reverse complement strand
TAATTTCAACGACTTTGGTACGAGCTGTCTTGATATTTCGCAAAACTCCGGTCTTGTCGTTCTGATGAAGGCATTTTAGGGCTTCGTAATGCGATTTTTCGAAAGCTCCGTTCAAGTCATTTTTGAATTCTTTCTCATCGAACAGCGAAAAATCCGATAAACGCCATGCCATTTCGTATTTTGTACCTCCGTCATGACTTTCTTTCGCCAATAACTCATAAAATCCATTTTCTCGAAGGACTTGACGGTTTGCGGCATTCCAGTCGAACTCTTGTAAGGCTTGGGTCCATGCCCCATTCGCTATGAGGTATTGCTGTTTGTCTCGTAAAGGGTCCAAGAGATGAAATTCGGCATCTTCTATCCCAACTTCGTGATACGCATGTCTCAAACTGGCACAAACTTCCTCATGAGGCTTCACATCGACGAAAATTTCGTTTGTTTTACTTGACGCCGCACTCCAACTCGCCCAAAGTTGACTATAAAGGATACAACTGAAGGAAGCATTACAAAATTCCGCTGCTTTTAACAAATGAAGGTAGTCAATTCGGATTCGAGGCAGCACGCTACATCTATCTTCGATGCGACAACATTCGAAAACCATCAACATCGCTTTGACGATCGATTTGTCACGATAAAACGCGGATTCTTCGCCAGATTTGATGGTAGCGTAAAATTCTGAGAAAAATTTTTGCATTTCCGAGTTCAGAGATGTTAACAAAGCCTTATCATCCAAGGCTAAAATTAATTTAATGACTGCAGGTAACAAATTTTCAGCAAATTCGGGCTTTAGCATGACCAAAGGAACGATTGTGGTGTCGTTAAAGACTTGTAAAAGCTGTTTACAGGCAATTTGTATCCAAATTTTGTATGTTTCGCGTCGGTTTTGGACAAAAACGTTCGAAAGAGGAGCCAAGTTGATGTTTGTATCCAGGATTGATTGCTTCCGTGGCTTTGGAATGAGCAAAAACCATCGTAACAAGGAGTTTTCTTCTAAAAGACCGCGTCCTAAAATACAAAAATTGGGTTAAAAAGTGATAAAAATTCATAAGGTCGCTTCAAATGTAAATCAAAAATGAATTTTGAAAAAAAAAAAAATTAAGAAACCATAAAAAATTTTTTTTTTTTAAAAAAAAATTTTAAAAAATTATTTTTTTTTTTAAATTTAAAAAAAAAATTTAAGAAATTTTCAAAAAAAATTTTTAAGAAATTTTCAAAAAAAAAAAAAATTTTAAGAAATTATCAAAAAAAAAATTTTTTAAGAAAAAAAAAAAAAAAAATTTTTAAGAAATTATCAAAAAATTTTTTAAGAAATTTAAAAAAAAATTTTTAAAAATTTTTAAAAAAATTTTTAAAAAATTTTCAAAAAAAAAAAATTAAAAAAAAAAAAATTTTTAATTTTTACTTTTTTTGTTTTGAAAATCATATTTTAACTTAAATTTTGTTCTCAAAAAATATTTTTCATAAAATTATTGAATTAATTTTTCAAAATTTTTTATAAATTTTTTTTTTAAATCTTTCAAAATTTCAAAGTCGATAGTTAAAAAAAACATCAAAAATATTATTTAACGCTCAAAAATTGTTTAAATTGTTCAATTTTTCCAAAAAATTTGGATTTTTCTTTTGATTTTCATTTGGAACGACCTAAAAAAATTTTAAAAAATTCTCACCATTAACTGTTAAAGCCAATTGAAAAGCAGCTTCATTCGCCGCACACTTGACTTTGACATCCTTATCGATAATCGAGTCCTTCAAACAGTTCAACAGCGTTTGATGAATCACTAAAATCGCTTCTTCTTCACTTTCGGTCGCTTTATAGCACGTATGTTCGCTTTGATCGTACAACGCAAGCGTATTCAAATTCGCAGCTCCCAATTCTCCGAGACATCGTGACGCTTCGTAACCTTTTTCGGCATCCAATCCTTCGACAATCGACACTAACTTCGCTACCAATCGATGCAAAACACTTTCGTTGACTTCATTTGAAAACCTCACTTTTTTCGCATTTTCGTACAACTCTAAAACTTCCGTTTTACGCGTTGCCAACGACGTTTGGAGCGATTTTAACGTTTCCACTGTCAAATATTCAATTTTGAAAAATTGCTCGATTTGCGCTTCCAACGTATTTTGGTTCATGGCATCCCGAACGACAGTTACACGTTCTTGTAAGTGCCTGAATTGCTGATTATTTGGGAAATCTGGCAGCAAAATGATCTCTGAAGTGAAATTTTGGCTCCCCAATAACGTTTCGAGGAATTCAATCATTTTTTCGTTGCCAGTTTTGTTGATATTTTGTACGAAACTGTGAACGATGAAGGTGAAACACGTGCCAATCGGGAGATTTTCCTCACAAATCTTGCGAAAATAGTAAAAAGCAGCTTTGGAAACGGCATCTACGTTGGAATTGATTTGATCACAGATGACGTGAACCATGTTCATGATGAAAAACTCCTTGAGAGCTGACATTTCGTCGTTTTTCGAAGGACGTGCGATGAAAATTTTGATATTTTCGAAGATCCAAACGTATTGTGACAAGCAAACGATTTTTTGTTCATGTGAAATTGCGGATGAAAGACGAATTTCAGTGGCGAGAAACAATTTTTGCACCTTAAAAGGCGATTTTTGGCACAAAGTTACGAGAATCGGGTCGTTTGATGAGTCATGTTGAATATTTTTCTTCAGGTAATTGCAACAATTCGTCAAATTTTGATGCGATAAGGTGTCATTTCCTACTGAATTTACTTTGGTATGCAAAAAATTTTTGATGAAATCTAAAAAAAAATTTTTTTTTTAATTTCAATCTTTAAAAAATTAATTTTTTTAGGACTTACCTTCATCAAAAAGTCGTTGAATAAGCAATTCCAATATTTTATCCAGCGATTCGTTCAAAATTCTCACGTGATCCGGTAATTTTTGTATTTTTCCTATCAATTTTTCAGCTTTTTCGACTTTCTCCGAGGGCATTTTCTTATCCGGAGTTGATAAAAATGGCAAAATTTCAATCATCAAGTCTGGAATGACTTCTCTGAGTAACTCTTCTTCGGTATTGTTCGTACTTTGGCACAATTTGGGCAGCATGGAGTCGTTACTTGTGAATATCGCAATCGCCATTGTTGCCAAATTCTCATTAAAAAAGTCCTCAAGTGACTCGGCGCCCGTCACATAAAACGGAAATTTGGAAAACGGATATTCGTTGATGATCCAATGCGACAAAAGATGCTTAATGTTGTCCCGGAAGAGCTGAAAAATGTCATGAGTCATCGCGTTATCGAGAATTTTGAGATATTCTTGCATCGTAACTTCCCGCATCGATGTTGGTTGAGACAAATCACAAATATCGAGGAATGCCAAGGTTGCTTTGTGTCTCAGTTGGTAACTTATGCAAATTACAGTGCAAAAAAGTTGCGTTGCAATTGCCATTTTTGATGATTTTGTATCCGGATCATCTTGCATCTCACGAAAATCAGCCAAATTTTCCTCAATAATGTCTTTAAAGAACTCATCCAGCTCCAAAAAAGCTCTTTCGTTGTCGTAACGCGCCCATCTGGGATGAATCATGAAGAGAAAAGCTCGAACAGAGGCGATTCGGGTACGAGTACAGCTGCTATTTGTGAAATCGAACAGTAAATCACAGAAAGATTTGATATTTCCATAAGACGGATACTCTTTCACGAAGAATCTGAAGACGCTGGAGAGAATTTTCAGGATTAACGATAACGGATACAGATTTTGGGCAGCTTTAACGAGTCCCTGAACGATCATGACGACTTCGTGGATGCGTTCCTCGCTTGTATTTTTGAAATATTTCAAAAAATCCGGCAAAATTGGCATAAATTTCTCAATTATTCCGATATTTAGGAAATGTTTCCTCAAGAGAAGGGCCGTAAACGACGAAATATCTTCAGCCAAAACTTCAGATTCTCTTTTTGAGACCACCAAAGTCGCCAAAAGTTCCAAAAGGACCTCAACATCACTCGTTTCATCGATTTGCAGTACATTGGTCTTCGCCTCAAGACATGTATGGAAGAAATTTTCAGCCCGCACCGTTTCGCATCCCTCAACTGTCAAATAAGCAGCCAATATTTGCAGCGGTAATTTTTTCAACAACATCCTTTTATCACTTTCCATATCC
This sequence comes from Culicoides brevitarsis, assembly GCF_036172545.1. Classification (NCBI taxonomy): domain Eukaryota; kingdom Metazoa; phylum Arthropoda; class Insecta; order Diptera; family Ceratopogonidae; genus Culicoides; species Culicoides brevitarsis. The sequence goes on along the minus strand of NW_026973450.1, from coordinate 20,871 downwards.
CGATTTCCCTGAATTCCCTGTTCGATGATTTTTGCGATCCAATTGAAGCAATTTGTCCATTGCAATTGTCGCACAAAGCGTAAAACCGCTTCATCGTATCGTGTGGCGAAGATTTCCGTTAATTCTCGGAGCATTTCGTACTTTGGGCGATATCTTTCGGTGCCATCTAACGTTTGAAAGTCCTGTTCGAGTGTTCCAACGATGATTCCAATGCGTTTCGCAAGTTGAAATTCCTCGATTTTTTCCAAGTGAATCGCGCGGATTTGCAAAAAGATGTTAAAAGCGTTCACGAGAACCGAAGTGTTGTAAAGTTTTTCTTGCATCAAGTCGGGAACGTCTTCTTGATCGTCGGCGGCTTGACTACAGGCCATTTGACTCTCGATTGGCATGATTTTGTGACAAAATGACAGGAAACTTGCATCGTCGATGACACATAAGGACTCTTGAGTTGCTGATTTTTGCATGGAATGGTCTGAAGAATCGATTTCGGTTTCATCGAAAATTGGTTTTTGCAAAAGTTGGATCAAAATTGCGTCTTTTATGGATTCAATTGATGATTTGTACCTAAAAAAGTAAGTTTTTATTAAAAAATTTCTAAAAAAAACTTTTTATAAAAAAATTATTAAAAAGAAAATGAATATTTTTTTCTAAAAAATTTATTTCTGTTTTTCAAAAAAATTATTTTTGTTTCAAAAAAACTTACTTTGTTTTAAAAAATTTTTTTTTTAATTTATTACCTATTTTTTTATTTTTTTAATTTATTTTTTTTTCCAAAAAATTTTTTTTTCAAAAAATTAATTTTTTTTTAAATTTCAAAAATTCAAAAAATTTAAAAAAAAATAAATTAATTTTTTTTTTTTATTTTTTACAAATAATTGTAAAATGGTCGAGTTTCTATAGAAAAAAGTATTTAAAAAAAAAATTAATTAAAAAAAAAATATAATTTAAAAAAAAATAATAATTTTTTTGAAAAAAATTAATGAAAAAAAAATAATTCAAAAAATTTATTTTTTTTTTCAAAAAATAATTTTTTTGTCCAATTTTTTATTTTTTTTTTTAATTTTTTTTTTTCAAAAATTTAATTTTTTTTACTCACTTTTCGTATTCTGAATTAACCCACAGCTCTTGCCCATGCCCCAAAGCCTCCTGAAGCCATTTTTCCTTGAACGCCGCATTCAACGTTGACTTGTACATGTTACAAATGACTATCAAACGAGCCACCAACTCAGCTTTCGGCTTTTCTTGCGACTTCAGTATCGAAGTTTTCGCATTTACGCGTTGTTTTTCCAAGAGATACGACAAAATTTTCTCAATTTTGTCCGCCGGATCCTTTAAAACGTTGATATTGAAGGTCAGGAGCAAAGCAATTAACGTTTGGATCGATTCATCAGACCTATTTATGGAATTTGTGAAGTACGTATCAAGCAAGGATTCAATAAAAACCTCTCCATTGTGCTTTTTGTGCCGCATCATGAGACGAATTAACATTAAATTCTCATTGCTGGTCTGATTAATGCTCGAACAGTTCCTGGCTGCGGTTTCAACTATTTTGTGCCAATGTTCGGCGATCTTTTTCTCATCGCCAAATACTTTTTCGGGCGTTTCATGTTCAAGTAAGGCCCGACAAGCGAGATAAAATCCTTGAAAATGCTCAGGTTTCTGAATTGTTGGTTGAAATTCCGCCAAAAGTTGTAAAATTTGTTCGTAATCGTCACTTTCGATGCGTTCGGGATGGGTTTCAAGCACTTTTCCGAGGATTAACATCCAGCGCCAGCTGAATTTGTATCGTGAGGAATGATTAGAAGACGTTGTTTCGACACGACTGATCAAAGCGGGGTATTTGCCGAGATATTTCATGCGTTTCAAGGGTTGCTCCGATCCTGTCGACCAAATTTCCGAGTCCCAAAACGTTAAGGCACACACTTTTGCCGCAAAATCGTAAAAAATGGCATCCGACGCGGCATTATTTGAATTTAACCGATATGTACTGCGATCCATGCGATCAATTTCCTGCTCTACGATGAACGTACAGCCTTGAAGAAGCGTATTCCAGTTCTCCGGACTCAAAGCTTTGGGATTTTCAGTCAAAGTTTCCGCTACAATTATCAAATCCAGGATTTTTATGATGTAAATTCGATGTTCGTCGCGAATTCGTGTCGGATTGTAAGTCACAAGCAAGTTTTTCGCCAGTTGGAACATAAATTGACACGTAATAATTCGTTTGTTGACCACCGTTTCAAAGGCAATCAAGTAAGCGACCTTTAATAAGTTCATTTTTCCACTTTCGCTCGGCTCTGCTTCGATTTTCATCAATAATGGAACCAGATGGGCTTCTAATGCTGAGCTTACATTCAAATGTTGGACCCCAACATCGATCGCATTACACAAACAAGTGACATAAAAGTTATTTGTGACGGATTTTTCGACAATTTGGAACAAAATTTTGAGGTACATGTTGTATAAAGAGGCTTTTACGTTATGCCAGACCCCCGTACTTAACACTAAATAACGATCAATGACGGTAAAAAGACAATTTCCGAAATATTCTTCCATATCAGGGTTCCGTTCGAGGATTTCCAAAGACTTTTCCAGCAAAATTTTCTTCGGAATTTGATCAAAATTGGCATTCGCGACAGAAACAAGTCGCATCATCACGTGAGAATACATCCCGCATTTGTTCTCGAGCGTTGCTGTGGTCGCAGTTGCTTTAATTTTGAGCACTTGTTGATGCATTCCCTCGAGCGAAGCCATGAAGAGCCCGGACCAAGTGATATCACTGTCAAACGAGTCGCTGTTGATGAGTTCATTGATTTCAACCGATCGACGATCGAGCAAATCTTGAAGAACAGTGAACGCTTTGTTACGAATTGTGGTTTTTTCCAACTGCAATTCGACAATCAAGTTGCGAAGAGTCGAATTTAGGATTTCTAGTTCACGATGATCCATTTCTAAAAGCAAAAATTAAAGGATTTTTGAAAATTTCAACATTTTACGAACATTTTTCAATCAAATTTGAAATTTTTCAAGGACTTACCCTCAAATCATCGCTTAAAAACGTAAAATTAATTGAATTTTGTGATGAATTTCTTGAATTCCGCCGGTTTTGTTTTGAATTCAGCATTTATTGAATCACCAAGGAGGCAAATTACAACAAATCATGCATTGCTCATGTCTTTTCCTTCTCATTAGGATTTCATCAGGAATTCCATTGTCACTTTGGATTTCAATCGAAACGCGAAATCCAGTTACTTAAAGTGGTAATTTTTAAAAAAGCAAAATCGTCTCCAGTTTTCACGCAATTTCCCGTGAAAATATCGGAAAATAATTCAATTGCGACACACGAATCGCGAAAAGAACGCGTCTCGCGTCGAATTTACTTGAAGAAAATCGTAAAAGTGTGAAAACCCTTCGAAAAATCGACAAAAATACCAACGTTGCTGTTTATGGTCAATCCATAAAAAAATTATTTTTTTTTTTATTGTTGCAAAAGATCATCATCATCAATTTTTTAGTTTTTTTTAACACGACGGGAAATCTAAAAAAAAATAAAAAAAAGTGAATTATATCGAAAATCGATTAAAAAAAGAAAAGTGTAGTGGGGCAAGTTCAAGTACCTTTTAATTTCGAAAAAAAAAATTATTTTAATATCTAGCTACAACAACAACAAACACGTCGTCGGTCAAATGTAAATAAATTCGTAATATGCTGAGAAAATAGCGAGAAAAATCGAATAAATGAGTAAAAAGGAGATTTTGCATTCGATAATGGAGCAGTTAAATAGTGCGAAAACCATTAAGGAGCGGGGCAAACAAAAGGCTGCACACGAAATCTACACAGAACTGCTGGCAAAGGGCCATTCCGCAGACCTGGATGTCATCGTCGACGAACTGCTGGATCCCGATTTGCGTATCGATGACAGCGAAAACATTGATTGGTGTCGTTGGCTCATCGCCGGAGGCAAGACCCCGTCCGAGTTCATACAAACAGGTGAGATGAGGGAGCATCGTCATTAAAAAAAAAATATGCTGCTGCTTATGAATTGTTCAACCTTGAAATTTCATAATCTGTGTGTGTCTGTGTGAACGACTGAACGAACCTCTGTACACGCAGACCTTGTGATGTGTAGTTTTTCATCATCGCCGTCGTCGCGTACTTACACGCGGTCATGGCGAGAGTGTTAAACGTGTTTGTTTATCCATCTGACGAGAGCGCATTTGATCGAATAACAACAACAAAGCATGTCCAGCACGATGATTAGGTGTCAATGACCTGCTGCTGCGTGCTTGATATGCAAGTGCGCGACAAAAATTATCGGTCAAACTTCTTTCGCCACTTTTTCAACAACAAACACACATGACGTCATGACTTTTTACTATTTAGCGAATATTTCTGGTTCATTGTCCCACGTTTAATACCTTTTTTTGTGCTTTGTACGAAAATCATGCCTCTAAAAAATTTAAATTTTCATCTTTTGGGCCTTTTTTAAAGAATTCTCCGGCAGTCCCGCACCTGAAAAGAGAGAAAAAGTCCAAATAATGGCAAAAGTAATAAAAATATTTACCGCAAAATTATTATTCACTCACATGGTGATCATAAAATTCCTCAAGATTCGCTTTTTTTTTAAACAAAAAGCATTTTGTTAGTAGGAACAAACAACACCTGTAGGTACCTTTTTTTTCGTCAAGTACCTTCCGATCACATTTTTGAATAGAATTTTTTGTACCTGAACGATTTTTTTTTCGTACTTTGCCATTTTCTATTCGATACGAATTCGATTATAGGCAAACAAAGAAAAAAAGGGCCTTAACAACGAACCTGCCCACTAATGTACGAAAAAAAAAACTTCAGAAGTGTAGTGTGTCATGGTGATGATGTTGCCGATAAGGTATTCGTCTTCGCCGAAAGTCTATGAAAAAAAATGATGGCGAGCATTTATCAACGGCAGTTCATTAGAAATTTCTCATAAGCCACTTTTTTGCTCGAACAATTAAGTCGTTTTTGCATCGTGTGTTGCATGTCATGATGCGCAAATGAGTTCAAATAGTAGGGGTGAGCGGGATTTCAAGGAGGTTTTGTTCTAAAAGAATTTAATTTTTTTAATAAATAATGAGAAATTTCAGTTTTTGAGAGTTTTTGTTCGAAAAATTTGATGAAAAGTTGAAATTTTTTTAAATTTACGGCTTTTTTTGATTTTATATCAGAAAAATTTTTAGAAATTTCGTTAAAGTTTCATTAATTAGACTTCTAATGTTTAATTTTATCTAAAAATAATAAAAATTTCTTGTAAAAGTGAAATTTTAGTAAAAATTGGAACATTTATCATTCTTTTTAATTCTAAAAATTTTTAGAATTTTTAAATTTTCATCAAATTTTGAAAAAAAATTTCTTAAAAATGTTAAAATATGTATTAAGGAATTTAAGTTTAAATTTAATTTAAAATTTGAAAAAAAAAATAAGAATTTTTAATTTTTTATTTTTTTTTTTATTAAATTTGAAAATTTTGGATTTTTTGACAAAAATTATAAACTTTTAAAAATTTTGGCAGAAATTTTGTTAAAATTTGTTTTTTTAACCATAAGATTTTTGATTTTATAAAAAAAAAATATTCAAAAAGAAATAAAAATTTTTTATTATAAAATGATATTTTGAGCAAAAAAATACTTTTTAATAATTTTTATATAATTATAATTTTAAAAAAATTTTTAATTTTTAAAAATTGGTTCAAGTTGTTAAATTATTCGAATTTATGTCAAAATTTCAATTTTTTTTATTCATTAGTAAATTTTTCAACTATAAATAGGTATTAAAAATTTTTAAATTTTTTGAATTTTTTTATTCTAAATTTTATAAATTTATCAGCTTTTAGTAGAAAAAAAAATACAAAAAGCGTAAATATATTATTAAAATTCATAATTCAGGCTCAAGGAAAATATTTTTGTCTAAAAATCAAAAAAATATTCAAAAAATTGATATTTTCGGAAAGATTTTCACATTTTTTACTTTTTAAATCAAAAAAAATTTTAGATTTTTGTAAGATTTAATAAAAATTTTTTAATTTTTTACTTTCAAAATTAAGAAACTTTAAAATTTTTATTAAGTGTTTAAAAACTTTTAAATTTTTTTAGAATTTTAAAATTTTCAGCTTTTATTACAAAAAGCGTAAATAATTAAAAATCAAAAATTTTTATTTTTTGTCTAATAATGTTAAAAAATTTTTAAAAAATTATATTTTTGAAAAGATTTTTACATTTTTTACTTTTTAAATCGAAAAAAAAATTTAAATTTTGTAATAAAAATTTTTAAATTCTTAATTTATAAAATTTAGAAATTTTTTTGTCAAAATTTTATAAAAATTATTAAAAATTAATTTTTTTGTTATTTTCCTAAAAAAAAATTTAAATCTTAAAAAACTTAATTTATAAAATTTTTTACCTTGTTCTAATAATGAATTTCGATCACCCCTACATTGCATAACTGAGTGCACAAACATCATTTGTTTCATGTGTAATTAAAAATGCATTCTTCATATCTACTTTATTAGCAATTATGTGCAATGCACTCGATTCCTTTCTTCAGCCAACGAGAATTTTAATTTTTTGTTATTATTATTTTTTTTGCAGTTCGAGGTTTTGACATGCATGCAAAATGTGGCTTAGTCTGGGTGCCTCATGTCGTGGCTTACAGGTAATTTTCTCTCATTTTCTTTAAAATAAACTTTAAATTAACGCAATTTCTCGTCTTTTTAGATGTCGAACATGCGGAATTTCGCCCTGCATGTCAATCTGTCGCGACTGCTTCAAACGCGGCAACCACAAAAATCACGATTTCAACATGTTTTTGTCGCAAGCGGGCGGCGCCTGTGACTGTGGCGACACTTCCGTGATGAAAGCCGAGGGTTTTTGCAGCGATCACGGCATCAGTAATCGCGCCAACAAAAGTCCCGTGCCCACAGACATGATGATTGTAGCGGAAGCGATCATGCCGCGTTTATTGCTGCGACTTTTGCTGCATTTTCGCACGTGTTTCGCCCCATCTGCCACGTCGGAAGATTATGCCGCTGCCGCTAAAGACTGTGATGAATACTGCAGCTTGCTCATGGAACTGAACAACATGGGTGAACTCATGCGAAGTGTGATGACACGCGCGCTAATTAACACCGAGCTGTACGACAATTTTTGCAACGAGCCGTATCCCAACACGAAATTCGGCACACAAATGCAACGTAGCAATCGGCGGTATCAGGAGGCAATTACGATGTTTTTGAGTCCCGATCCGCCCGAAGAATACTACAATTTGCCGGCGTTGAGCGAGAATATTCATCACAAAACGCTGCTGGAGGAATTCACGTTTTGGACGTTTAAATTTGAATTTCCGCAGAATATTGTGTGTTTTTTGCTGAATATGTTGCCGGAACAGGATTACAAAGAACATTTAACGAGAACTTTTGTGATGCATTACAGCAGGATCCCAATGGTGTTGGAAATGTCGAAAGATCCGGAGACTTTGAGTAATCGAGTTGTGCATATGAGTGTGCAACTTTTCTCGAATGAGAGTCTCGCCTTGAAAATGGTCGAGGAATTGAGTCTTTTGCACGTGATGATCATCAGTTTGAAACTCATGATGTCCAAAATTTTGATCCAAAACAAGTTACATGGTAAGATTTTTTTAGAAATTTTTATCTTTCAATTTGTTTCTTGAAATACTTAAAAATTTAATTTAATTTAAAATTGAAAAAAATTCAAAATTTCATAAAAAATAACATTTTTTTAAAATTATTTTTTTTTAAACCTTTAATATTTTTTTTTTTAATTTTTATTTATTTAATTTTTAAATATTTTTACTAATTTAAAATTTTAAATTTTTTAAATTTTTGAAATAAATAATTTTTTTTTTAAGAATTTTAAATTTTTGAAAAAAAATTTTCTTTTTGAAGAATTTTAAATTTAAAATTTTTTTTTTTTTTTTTTATTAAAATTTGTTTTTTTTTTTTTTTAAATTTTTTTTATAACTTTTTCAATGTAATTTTGTATTTCGACTTTAATTTTTCCAAAAATTTTATAAGAAAATTATTGAATTTTTTTCGATTTTTTTTTGACTGTTATTCTTTTATTTTTGTCTCAAAATGCTCTTAAATTTAGAAAAAAATAAATAAAAATTAAAAAAAAATATGAAAAATTTTAGATTTTATTTTTGTGAAAAAAAAATTTTTTAAATTATTTTAATATTTTTTGTCAAATTATATAATATTTTTTTTTTAATTTTTGTCAATTTTTTAAATTTAATTTTGTATTTTGGCTTAAATTTTTTCAATTTTTTTTAACTGTTCAGTAATTTTTTTTTACATTTTTTTATTTTTCACTTAATTTAGGTTAACATAATTTTAAAAAAAATCATAAAAAAATTTTTAAAAAATTAAAAAAAATTTATGACATGATTTTTTGTAAAAAAAAAATTTTTTGATTTTAGAAAAAAAAATCGATGTTAAAATTATTTAATAAAAATTAAAAATTTATAGGAATTTTAATGAAATTTTTAATCATTTTACCATTAAATTTTCAAGCTTTTGAAAAAAATTCGAATTAAAAAAAAATTTAATTAATAAATTTCTCATTTCAGGAACGGACAAAAACTGGCATTATGTGATCGACTGCGCAAAAAGAGTCATGAAGGAGCATTGTTATTGGCCCCTCGTATCCGATTTTAACAACGTTTTATCGCACGAATCTGTTGCCTTGGTCTTTCTCAGGGATAACGACCTTATCGAGATGTGGTTTGAGTTCCTATCGATGTTGCAAGGTAATTTTTTATCAAAATCCCCTTTAAAATTCTAAATTAAAAAAAAATTATTTTAGGAATGAACGTAAATGTACGAGAAACCGGCAGTCATGTCGAATTCGAGCCAAGTTCGTATTATGCGGCATTTTCGTGTGAATTGGAAGCTGCTGCTTACCCAATGTGGTCCCTGATTTCACATCTAAAGAACCCGACGCATGCCCCGTTGGCAGAAAAATTGATCAAAAAGTGTATTGAGAGTTTACAAGACTGGTTAGATGCCATTAATTTTATGCATCCGCGAATTGAAAAGGTATGAATTCGAAAATTTTTCTTAAAAAAAATAATTTTTAATTAAAAAATTTTTTTCTTCTTGTAGAACGAGATGAAATACGCGTCGTTTCATTACCCGTTGCACAGATATTTGGCAGCTTTGGTATCGCAATCCGTCAAAACGATGGGAATTAATATGTCGAACGTGCTGCCATCCACAGAGCTCTTGACTTTATTGATGATGCATCCGATGAGAGTGCAGGTGAGTCGATTTTTCAACATTTTTAATGAAAATTTTCTTTAAAAAATCGGGAAATGCGATAAAAAGTCGATTTTTGTATAGAAATAATCTTTATTGAGGGAGCATTCACTTCTGTCTAATACAGAATATCGCTTGGGGGATAATTTCGAGGAACATTCACTTAAAATCTAATGACAGAGATTCCAAAACGTTTAAATCTAATTTTCCGCATAGTCTGGTAACTGAATGTGTGGACTGAAGTCGTACGTGATAATTTTGAGTGCAACAAATCCGCCGCTTAAATCACGTCCCTTGTGATACGTGCCAACGCCAGATAGCGGAACGAGCGGTTCACTCGTCACTTCTTGAATATCGATGAAGGGAACGGTAGATTGGGCCGCATCGCTATCCAAATCGGAGTTCACAAAGTCGAAATATTGATTCGGATCCGAATCTGGCAGCGATTTCATTTGAGAGGCAGTTGGAATGTCAGGACGATTGAATCGCAATTCGCGCCTATGAAAAAAAAAATTAAAATTTAAGAAAAAAATTGAAAAAATTTCGAATTTCTTACCTTTTAACTGAACTTTGATCAGTATTATCATTGGAAATCCATTCTCCCGTTGGATCAATCCTTCCTGAGGCGAAGTCAAACTCATTTACTCTGATCTCCAAGTTCAAATGAGTACCAACGACGCGGAATTTGACGCCCGTAAGCACATGCGAAGGCTTTGCCATGAGATCATCCAAGTCAAAACTGCGATTGTCCCATTTTAAGGTGTGATAATCGTGTCCATTGCGGATTCCGCGATCGAAAATCGTATAATCCGACACTGGTTTCCATTCGACGGAGTCAGGATCGATCGCGCCTCTCGGTAATAATCGTCCTTCTTGGATTTGGATGTGAATTATTCGGTTTTGTTTCTTGAAACGAACTCCTGTGACGACTCTGGAAGATAAAAGTTCATCAATTTTGTTTTTGTTAAAGGAAAAATTAAAGAAATTACTTATTTTCAACGACATTCGAGACAGATTCACGTAAATTGAAGTATCTGTCACTCTTTTTGCCTTGCTGATCGCACAAACAGAAGCAATAGCTGCAATGCCAGAACAAATAACGCCACCACGAATCAACTTTTGTCGTTCCACGTACGCAATTTTGTTGTTTGCCAAACACTTTTCCGTTTTCGTACTCGATATACTCGTATCTGCGATTGCTTGACGTGCGCTAAAAACAAAAATTTTGTTAAAAAAAGGAATTTCCGTTAAAAAAATCACTTACAGCAGGACAAATCCACATATCCGAGTCAACGTAACGACAATGAAGCAATTTTCCGTTACATTTTTCCTGTCGCGAGCAATATTTCTTCTCGCCCTTGAAGCAACCGTGACTTTCCGTGTATTGGTAAGCGGCGCAATTCTCCATACAAGTACCATCGGCATTCAAATCGACCTCGTTTTCGATGTATCCTTGCAAGAGACGCGTGATTTCCTCATAAGTTTCGCCGGAAACGTGATGCGTGGGGTCACAACGCCAAACGGAGCGATCGGCGCGTTCCATAACGCGTTTTAACAGTGTTTGGGTCTGATTCGTGCGTTCATTGAATTGATTTTTCATGATTTCCGCTTCTTTGGCGAAGTTTCCTTTGCCATAGGTTTTTAGTAACATCCATGAAAATTGCATCATGGCATATCCCTTGAGCTCCGTGAGCGACAAGACGTTGTAAAGTTGGAACATCATCTGTTGCGGCGATTGTTTTGTGGAGCAAACGCTATTTTTCGCCTCCTAAAAAAGAAAAAAAAATTATTAAAAAATTCATGAAAAAAAATTTAACCTAAAAAATTCATCAAAAAAAATTTTTTGACTAAAAAATTCATCAAAAAAAATTTTTTGACCTAAAAAATTCATCAAAAAAAATTTTTTAACTTAAAAAATTCATCAAAAAAATTTTTTGACTTAAAAAATTCATCAAAAAAATTTTTTTTCCTTCAAAAATTTATCAAAAAAAAATTTTTAACCTAAAAAATTCATCAAAAAAATTTTTTTTAACTTAAAAAATTACAAAAAAAAATTTTTTTTGACTTAAAAAATTCATCAAAAAAAAATTTTTTTGACTTAAAAAATTCATCAAAAAAATTTTTTACAGAAAAGTGCTTGAAATCGCCCCATTTTTCCCGTAAAATGAACTCACCATCGCTGCTTTATAGTAAAAACCCTGTTTCACCATAATTCGATGCACGCTATCAAGTGACCCATTCATCGTGAGTTGTTTATCGTGGAATACAGTATCAGCAAAGTCCATTGCCGCCAATTCATTAAAATCGTTCGCCGTGAATTGATTTGCGAGAAAATGCTTAAAAGCTCCCCATAAGCCCTCAATTCCAAGCAAATCCTTTTCAACTAAATTCCATTCGTAAAACCGCTGAAGAAACGCAAATTCGTTTTCTTTATACCTCGCGGTCCAATTGGAAGTTGCAAGATCCCGAAAAGTCGAGTAAAGTTTCTCCTCGATGTCGTGCTTTTGGATTGTGCCTTGTTCAACAAGAGCCCACATGTCATCTTGCAACTTGAGGTACTTGGCGCGTTCGATATCGATTTCTGTAGAGCCCTTAATGCGCACCGCCCACGTTTGAGCGACGCAAAGAGCAACGACGAGGGCGGAAAAGCCCCAAAAGCGACCCATTTTGGACAAGAAAGAAACTTTCTTCACTGCAATTTATCGAAAAAAAGGTCAAAATTTACATGATTTGTTGGTATTTTGACAGCATTTCACTTTTCAAACCAGATTTGTTGTCAAGGTCTTTGAAAATTTCGCAAAAAAGAGTCACGATGATTCATACTTTCGTTCTGCGATCGCGTTGTTTAATAATAATTGTAATCAGACACTGCGATCGTACCGGTCAACTTCCTGTTTTGTAATTCGTATGCGGAGAATGACATTCAAATCAAACATTTGAGTTATCTAGAGGAGAGTTTTGATGACCGATAATCGATTTTTAAGTCAAAGTCAAGGGATTTCCTGCATTTTATCCCAATTTTTGCATTTTAAAGCGAAATTTCTTTTAATTTTTTGATAATTTTCACTTCCAACCCGCGTCATTTGCCTTATCAGCGTAAAAATGACGTAAAATCTGTTAACTGACTCAGATCAAATCTCACGCAATTCTTAAAACATATCATTAGCGACGATTTTTTCGCTGCCCCATACAAAAACAAAAAAAAACATGCCAACAAAGTACAGATACTTGCTGATTGCGCTACTTTATTGATTGAAACGGGTGACTTCCATACAAACGCATGTAAAAAAACTGAACTTATGCAACGTTTTTCTTTGTCTCGGATTCTAAATGAACTCTCAGTTAATGAAAAGTGAAGTGCTGTAAAAATCCTTGAACACTATTTCAATTTATATTTCTCACATTTTGATTTTTTCTTCAATTCCTTATCTCGTTTGTTTGTTTATTTTTTTCGAGTCTCTATTTATTAGCGGATTCGAGGAAATTATCGCGACGTATTAATAAAATTGAATATTAAGTCGCGCTGGTGTGATTATTCGCACATTTGCTTCAAACTTTGACTCTTTTGAAGAGTTTATAGCTTTTTTTTTAAATAAGACACACACAAATTGAACGTGATGTATTTGAAGAAGACAAAAAATAAAACAATAAAATCGGTCAAAAAACTGTTCTGTTTCGTTTACCGATCGACTATGGACTGAAGTTGCTCTCGAGAGTAAATGTAGTATTTTCATGATATGCATGAACGATATTTGTAATGATATTTAATAAAGTGGTCGACACTTGAGTAAGTTTGTGTTGGTGACGAAAGTGAATTAGAGTTTGTTGGAAGGTAATTGGGACTTTTTTTTGAAGAAATTTTATACAAACTTGAACTTATTTGGATTTATTTTTTAATAGATTTCAATTAACCCTAATTTGAAGCTTCGAACAATTGGATGAAAGTATTAGATATCAAAGTATTCAAAAATTCTTCGAACGATACATTCAAGGCATCGTTAAGAGAACTTGGAAGATCATGGATAAGGAAATTCAATGGCGAATGTAGAAAGACACTTATACATCTTGAATCAGAATCTAAAGAACAAACCATTTAAAAGTATTATTAAAGCTAAATTCTGAAGAAAATAACAACCAGTTGAGAACCAAGTTTGGCTTACTTCTATAAAATTCTTATACGAAACAGTTATTATCAAAAAAGATAATTCTCAAAATTTAAGCATAAGAGGATCTGCTTTCAAGTTTAAAATCAATACAAAATAGCTCACACTTAAAAAAGCCTCAACTCCTTTGTTATATTATTGGATTCAACCATAAAGAGTATAAAACAATGGGAGTAATTTACAATGTGTTACTGACTATTTACAAAATAAGGAATGGCTTGCTACCACAATACTTGAATGAATTTTTCACAACAGTTAATGAAATGCAACCATACTCGCTTAGAAATAAAAATGACTTGCGCCCTTCATCTTTGCGTAATGCAGCAACGCAAAACTCAACAGAGATATTGAAATGAATGAATTTAAAAAAGAACTCGAAAACTATGTAAAATGTGACATTGATGTATAAAAAACAAAAGTGACAAATTTAAGAATATATCAATTGACTCATATCATCGCAAGATGGAAATCAACACAACAATAACACTAAAACCTATCAGAAAAATAACTATTGAAATATTCGACGAGGCTAAAAGTTGTAATATCTCCGTAGAAACTGTAACAATGAAATAATGACGAAAGTTTCAATTTTAAATTAATTGAAAACGTCTTTCAAAGAGTTTCATTAAATCGAAAAAATTTACTCTTAAAGTTTTGAATACCAAAAAATTCATATTGAAACAAATTTTCAAATCTGATGAACAACGAAGAGAGACGAATGACACATAAATATTCATCCATAGTAATCCATGTATGTAGATGTGAGGAGTAATTGACACATTGTTCTCATAATTTGCCTGTTTTTTCCGAGACTTTGTCTGTACGCAAACAGACGTTTGTCAACAGCATAACAATAAGAAACACAGACAGAGACATTCCCCTATGATGCATGCAATTATGGAGAACGATTCTACTCGACACTCAATGATGAATGAGGAAAGAAAATAAAAATAAATAAATAAAACATCAACAAGTATCAACAACAATGACGTAGACGACTTTTACGATAATGGGTTTGTCTGAGTTGATTTCAAGCACTTTTTTTTTGGAAAAGAAAAGAAAAACAAAGAAATCTTCTTACCTCGAGTTCCTGCACCAACATTTCCAACAAACTATTTTTCCCGAAATACTTCAAATCAGGCGATCCCGTGACCAGCAAATGAATGCGATTCAGTAATCCCTGAACTGCTCCAATGTTGGGCGAGACAATCCACGTTGCTGTCGTCTCGAGAGTCACTTGTTCCAGTTCATCGCGATGCTCCGTATAATGTCGCAGCATTTTCGACTGAGCCGCAATGCGATTCATCAAATCCATCAGTTCGTGTATCGCGAGATCTAGTTTCGTGTTTGCCTGCATATGTTCCTTAATTGACTCAATTGTCCATGATGCAGTGTTTTTCATTTGGTTCTCCGTCAAATCGATGCGTCGTTGAACGTCGGTGATTTTCTGAAGGATTTTCTTCTCTTTGCGCTTCAGGAAAGGGAGATCGATGTCATTTGTGAAGGGGGTTTGTTCGACGAGATTCCAAGTGCCAGCAATGCTCGAAACAACTTCCTTCGTGAGTCGCAAGACATCGAGAACGTCCTCAATGACGGCGAAACAAGGAGGTGCGAGGAGCAATGCACACAGCAAGGTGATATAAGTTATGTTTAAATATCGCATGGCAGTCTCTGAAATTGAAAAATTGTCGTAATCCATGAACGCAAATTACTTCGCAGAAATTTATTTTGATTCATTGCCTCGTCCGCTTCGCTATGCTTTTTTGAATGAATGGAAAGTATTGTGAGTGTGTAAAATCGCACACTTCCAAAAAACCTAACTGTATCATCTACCTACAAACACTTGTTTATCGCGGTAAATCCACTCAAGAGAACATAAAATAAAAGAAATTGGTTGATTCCGTTGTTGATGTCGATGAGTCATCTCGGTTTCTTCATCTTGTGTATCTTGTGACAAATTTTTTTCATTTACACTTGATATGCTGATTGAACTGAACTTTTTTTTCCTGATTTCAATCTTTATTTTTGTATTTGAACACGATTTCCTTATCAAAGAATCATTATTGACTTTCGTTATCGTTCAATGGTTTGTTCTAATGAAGTTTTTTTCCCATTTTTTCCGAAGCAAAGCTCTTCACGGACGATCCCACACCCATTTTCACAAATAAAGTCAAAATTTACTCACTTTATGTCAATTTTATTGCAATTTTCGCCTGTCTCGTTGTATATTTTATGTTAAAAGTTGATTTTTTGTGCAATGTCGGGTTGAGACATTAGCACATAATCCAATGAGAAACTGCGAGTTGAGTTTTTGAGACCTGTTTTTGTGGAGAGACAGCAACGTACTAAGTCTCGTTTGAGTTATTACCAAGCGGAATGAATGAAATGCGTGTTTCTTTGTGTTGGTTCGTCGTTAATTTCGTGTTTCGTTGCGAGCCATATGTTTTTTGTTGATGTTTTGTTAGTACAGGCGTTCGTTGGCATGACAATGGGGGGAATTTTTTATTCGTTTTTATATGTTTTTTTTTTGTATTGAAATTCTAAATACTTTGGGATTGTGCATTAGGATAAAAAATTTAGAATGTGCATTGGGTAAAAAAAATTTAGAATGTACATTGGGGTAAAAAAATTTAGAATGTACATTGGGGTAAAAAAATTTAGAATGTACATTAGGGTAAAAATTTTAGAATGTACATTGGGGTAAAATTTTGAATGTAAATTGGGGTAAACAAATTTTGAATAAATTGGGGTAAAAATTTTAGAATGTAAATTGGGGTAAAAAATTTAGAATGTACATTGAAGTAAAAAAATTTAGAATGTACATTGGGGTAAAAAAATTTAGAATGTACATTGGGGTAAAAAAAATTAAAATGTGCATTGGGTAAAAATTTTAGAATTTGCATTGGGGCAAAATTTTTTAAATAATATTTTCTATGTAAAAATTGAACTAACCCGGTTTTTTTTCTCTATTTTCAGAGTTTGTTCTACGAAATCCTATCGGGGATTTGGGTACGAAATGGACTGCAGATCAAAGGACAAGCAATGACGTATATCCAGGCAAACTTTTGCAACTCCATGGTCGACATGGATATGTTTTTCCTGCAAATGTGTGCAACCCAATTGCCCGCAAACCATTTTATCTCAACCGCAATCAGTTTATTTAGCGTTTCGGATTGGCTTGGCATGGGTCCTCTTACGTCGCCGCAAGAAATGGAACAGGATTCGATGTTGGAAGGGCTTTTAACGTTCCTGGCGACACTCGTTTCGTCTCGCACCAACTTGGGAAACGAAGAAGCGGATCAATGTATCATCGAAATTAGCGCTTTGCTCGCGACCGGAGACAAAACGCACAGTCAATTGTTGGAACTTTTGCCTGAACGAAGCGGAAATGCCCATACAAGGAATTTCGAAACGTTTTTAAAGCAACTTTCGGTGTACCGTTCACCGCCTCAAGGCTCGGAAAACCTCGAACAGGGGTTATTTATCCCAATTTCTGATGTCTGGGAGCAACATTACGACCCCTTGCATGTCCTTCAACGCGCCGTTCATCGTCGCGACTTCCAAAGTTCGATGGATCGCTTCACGAATTACGTCAAACAGGCACAAAAACTGCCGAAAAGCGGAAATTTATGGCCCCCATTCCGAATACCGAAGAAAGTAAAGGCTCCCTATACAGATCCTGCCTGTATTTTGACGTCAAAAGTGCTTCATTCGATGTTGCTGGGAATTTTTTATCGTGCCGTCAATTCTCACAACATTTCCGAAAACCTTCTTGCGTTGGCGGTATTCCTTTTGGAAGTTGCTGTCGATTTAAAGGGCGAATCTGAGACTGAAGCAACTTGTACGACAGTCGATTGCACAAGTGGTTTACCCTCGA
Source organism: Culicoides brevitarsis (assembly GCF_036172545.1). NCBI lineage: Eukaryota > Metazoa > Arthropoda > Insecta > Diptera > Ceratopogonidae > Culicoides > Culicoides brevitarsis. The sequence goes on along the minus strand of NW_026973450.1, from coordinate 3,527 downwards.
CATCCTTTAGTGCGAATCGTGAGACTCCGGATTTGCTGAATTGCTTCCCGAACAACAATTTGAACGAAAATTTGAGATTTGTGGTGAACAAAATTTCGTTAAGTCCGTCAGAACCGAAGTTTTCACCGGCGACGTATAATAATAACACCCCCTTTGACAGCGATATCGAATGGGAATTGGATTCGGAGCCTTTACCGATGCTCGTTGGAAGTGTTTCTGACGCTGATTATTCGAACAATCAAGCTTTAGCGCTGCCCCAAGACCTTTCTGTGGTGCGTGAAGGTTCAATTGTTATTCATGGAGCCATGTCAGATCGCATGGATGATGATGACTTGTCGCCAGGATCGACAACAGCAACTTCTTTACCTTCTTTGCCGATGCCTCCGTCGATGCAGGCGTTGACAACGTTACCAATTGTTGAATCGACGACCGCTAATACGATGATGGAAGTTGCTTTGCGTCGTGAAATTCCTTTCATGCCGGTTAACAGGGAACAAAATCAACGAATAACGCCCGAGATGTTCAGTTCGAGCAGCAGTAACTCGTCGGGAGTGATTTTGCCTTTCAACCGAGTGCAACCTGTCGCTGTTTCGAACCGAAATGTCGATTTATTGACAAATCCAGGCACGCGGCGACTTACAAATGCGCCTCATAGAGATAAGAGACTCAATCCTGACGGTACAACTCCAACAACGCCGAATTCTGAACCAGATTCTCTCGTCATTGACGAATGTATCTTGTCACTTTTGTTGAAACTTCATTCGCAAATGAGTGGATGTCTCGATAGTTTCTCGCTGGAAGATGATTCGAACGATGAAACCCTCGACGAAATGGATACCGATACGCCATCGACGTCGAAAAAAGGTGAAAATAAAGAAAACCCAAGTACGTCGCGCATTGGAGATGGTCCCTTCTTCATTGGAAACCTTCTGAAAAAAATCGCACAATCGGATCCGCTTTGCGCGAAGGCAATTACCGACATCCGACACAAGTTGTGGCCAAACCAAAGAGAGAGACAAGCCGAACAAAAGGCGCGCGAGGCCAAAGAAAAGGAGGAACGCAGCAAACGAGCCAAAGAACGTCAACAACGACTCATGCAAGAGTTTGCCAACAAGCAGAAACAATTCATGGAGACGGCAATGGTTACGGAAATGGGCATGGAGTGCATGGAAGAAGACGATTACGAGATCGAGCAACCGCGAGAGAAGGAATATGACTGTATAATTTGCAACACGACGGGTCCGAGTACGGAATCGAATCCCATTGGGCTTGTGGTGCTCGTCGAATCGAGCAGTATTGTCGGGCATCGACGAAAAACTGACGATACGCTTCCGTTGCCGGTGTGTGATGAGGATAAAACGCGACCTGATCGCGATGTGAGACTTTCGCAGGAGTTTAACAATCGTGTCGAGCTGTTGACGAACAAATTTGGATCGGTGAGTGTGGAAAATTTATTTCAAAATAAATTTTTTTAGAATTTTTAAATATTAAAAAGAAAGTAGAACAAAAATTATAATTGAAATTAAAAAAAATTTAATTTTTTTTGTACAAAACAAAATATTTCAAAATATAAAAAGTTGATTTTTTTTTAAATTTTTAGCTAAATAATTTTATTAAAAGAATCAAAGTTAATTTTTAGAATTTATTTTTTTTATTTTAATTATTTTTTTAATTGATTTTAATTTTTTTTAGTTTTTATTATTTTTTTTATTTTATTAATTTATTTTTATTTTATTTTTTTTAACTTTTTTTTTAATTATTTTTTTTACCTTTTTTTAATTATAACTAAAATTTTAAAAAAATTAAATTTGTCTTAATTTTTTTTTAATTTTATTTTTTTTTTTTTCATTTTTTTTAATTTTAAATTATTTTTTTAATTTTACAATTTGACAATTTCAAATACAAAATAAAAAAAAAAGTTTCAATTTTTTAGCAGTTTTGAGTTATAAAATGATAAAATTGAACTTTTTTGTTAGGTTTGAGTTAAGGAAAATTTTTACAGTATTTCGTCTGCATTTTAAGATGAAGAATTTTTTTTAATAAATTCCCTAATTTTTTTCCATTTTTCATATTTTTTAATTTTCAAGCTTAAAAACTATCATATCGATATATTAAAAATTTCACATGATTTTGAACATCAATTTTAAAAATTAAGACAAATTCATTGAGAAATTTTAAATTTTTTTGCCAAAAATTTAAAAATGTAAAAAAAAATCAAATTTTGTTATGATTTGACGAATTTTCAACCAATTTTTGGTAAAAAATTTGAACATTTTTAAATTTTAGATACTTGACATTGAATTTTCTTCTTAAAAATTTCTAAAAAAAAGTTAAAAAAAATTGTAATTTTAAATATTTTTGATTATTTTTGCAACTTTATTTCCAAGATTTTTACTAAAATTTTCTCATTTTTTTTTCAGAATTCATGGTACTTGTCTCACAACATTGGCTGGGAAGGCGGAGTTTACGTTCAATCTTGCTCTCACAACGTTCATCTCAACTGTCAAGATGCCTATTTGAAGTCCCTCTACACCTCACAACGCCCCGCAAATTTGAATGTCGAGCGTGGCGAGTTCTTTTGTCCCGTTTGTCGTCAACTGGCGAACTCTGTTTTGCCCCTGAGTCCGCAATTGGATCGTTTGACGCCGATGGTTCGGATTCCAACGCCTCCCTTTTCCACTCTAGTCATGGAATTGATGCATCTCATCAAGGAAAACAAACGACCGCCAACTACGACGAAATTTTACGAGGCAATGGGACGCGCGATGGAATGCATGACAAACAGCACACAACGGACAATTAAGAAGCACGAGCCAACAGCACAATCCTTGTTCTCGTTTGTGATTTCCATCGCACGAACAAATCTCGAAAATGAGGTAATTCAACGCGGAGGTTCGCTTTGCATCTCCAACTCCATTCGCTACAAGCCAAAACGTGATTGTATAGGTAAAATGTGATTTTTTTTATTTAAAATCAAAATTTATAAAAATTTTTTTTTTAGTTCCTCTCCTTCATGTCCTGTCGCTCCATGTTCGTCTCATGATTAACGAAGAACTTCCCGTGCGATTGACGAATGACGATAGCCCTGTTTGGACACTCTGGGCGTCACTTTGTGGCATCCAGCTATACGATAATACAACTTTAGTGCCTTCACGTAGTTATGAATTAATTCCGATTTTGTTATCTGATCCATGTGCGTTGATGTTGAAGTTTATTCTTCTTGCGCCATTGCAACTTGATCAAGGTAAGTGCAGATTTTTCTTTGAATTTTCAAATGAAATCGAAAAATTTTGTCCAAAATAATTGAAAACTATGAAAAAAAATGTAAAAAAATATTTAAAAAAAATAAATTTGATTAATTTACAACTTAAATGAAATTATTTTAATAAAATAATTAAAATTCGATTAAATTTAATTTAATATAATTTTTTTGAAAGGAAAAAAATTTTCAAATAATATTTTTTTAAATTTAATAAAAAAAAATAATTAAATAATTTTTTTCATTTTTTTTGAGAGGAAAAAATTTT